>NC_091211.1:10623284-10723284 GCF_040958095.1 Procambarus clarkii
TGTCTCATTATGATGGGTTATATTTATGTGTGAAAGTATCCATACAAAGGAGATTCGAGACCCTTTACTCTGTGCATCAATTAGGTCATTTATAATTGGGAGTATGAGGTTCTTGCTGTCGATCTTCCAAGAGAAGTTTTCGATTGCTTGAAGAGCAGACTTTGAATCACAGAATATTATTCCTCCTCCAATGTTTTTTAATGTACTTGTAGCTAAGTGTAATGCTGCTAGTTCTGCTTGTGTGGAGGTCAGCCAGTTGTTTAACCTGACACTGACAGTCTTTGTGTAAATATTATTTCTATAAAACCTACATGCCACTGCAGTCCGTCCAGTAGAGGATTGGACTGAGCCGTCGGTGTAGACACAGTGCTCGTGAGATCTTAAACTCTCGATGGAGGAGGCAATTGTTTCAAGAGTGATAGCTTTGAGAAGAGCAAGATTCTCATTGTCTTTCATCCCAATATGTCAATTTCACTTTTAAACTCTAGGGGTTTTGCCACCCATTTGCAAGCCAGTCCAATTTGCTATGTACAGTCTAGTTACCATCATCGCTTGTGTCTTCTCAACCGCAAATGTGACCTTCCATCTCCTACCCCAGGTAGAAATCGCTGAAAGTTGTCGATTAATGATACTTGCAGCAGTTGGCATTTCTTCCTTTCTGTATTGGAAGGTTAGAGTGTAGTCATCAGCATTACCTTGAGCTTCAGGAAAGAGATAAAGTAGATCGTTGAAATAAACATTCAACAGCAGAGGGTCAAGCATACTACCCAGTGGAAAGCTGGCACTAATTGAGTGGCTATCGGATTCTGCTCCATTGGGGACTACCTTTAGAGTTCGTTCTTGAAGGTAGTCTTTTATTAACTCTAAGATGGAGCCTGAGATTCCTAGTGCTTGAAGCTTCACTGCTAATCCAGAGTGCCAAACCCGATCAAAGGCTCCTGCTATGTCTAGAGCAACAACACAGCTGATCCTGGACTCATCCATTGACTAATGCCACTTAGTGGAGAGATTTAGCAAGAGATCAGCAGCCGATCGGCCTTTTCTATAACCATACTGTCGATCACATATCAGCGGATGATGATAACAAAATTATATCATTTGCTGAGCGATTCATGATTCTAGGATATTGCCAGTAATGGAGAGTAGTGACACTAGTCTGTAGTTATCAATCACTGAACGGGTCTTCTTTTTGTATACTGGAATAACATCTGCCTTATGCCATAAGGAGGGCCAAATTCCTTGAGTTAGGCAGAGTTGGAAGAGGTACGTGAGAGGTGGAGCCAACAGGTCAGCGCAGCAGCGTAGTAGTCTTGGACTGACCTTGTCTGGCCCCACAGCTTTATTGTGTCTAGCGTTTTAAGGAGATGGAGAACTTCAGCCTGCTGTATAACCACTTCAGTCATACTACACACAGTGCTTGGGGCAAAATGTGGAAGTTAACGTTCAGGATCAGGGATTTGCCTCTTGGCAGCAAAGTGGTTTGCCAGTAGATCAGCCGTCTCCTGATTGCTGGTTGCACCAGTTCCATCCTCTTGGTTTAGAGAAGAGATCCGATCCTGGCCGATCCTTCACCAGGGACCACCAGACCTTGGATCCAACCCTTCCAGATGCAAGTTTTCTTCGAGTTTCGAATTCGCATCTGGATATAGCCCACTTTTCAGATTCCTTCATTATTCGACAAGATTGTCTATGAATGTTTCTGTTATGAACCGAGGGATGCAGTTTAAATCTCCTCCAGGCCTTTTTTTTTGGTTTCAGCTGCCATCTGGCAGCGATATCCAAACCAAGGCTGATCACCTCGATCTTTCGGGATAACCAGTGTAGTAAAGACAGCCAGGTGGTCTGAAGAACCAACTTAGCCCAGAGGTCGGCAGTGAACTATGCTTGCAAGAAAGTCAGTCACGACAGGATCGACGGATGAGCCTGATATGTGCGTTGGAAAGCTGACAATTTTTTTCTATTTTGAAGACTGCTAAGAGTTCATGAAAATCCCTCTTTATAAGATACTGGTTATCACCAACAATTATAATGTGCTGACAGTTGTGCTGCATTAGCAGGGAGTCTAGGTTGTTCATCAGGAAGTTGATTGGGGAAGCACCCTGCCATTGAGGTCTGTACATTGCACATAAAAGTATTGAGGTACCTGAATTTATGCAAATTTTGAAGAACATAAATTCAAGATGACCCTGGATGACCTCAAAAACTAGTTGGGCATGCACAGATTTGCTGATACACACTGCAACACCCCCTCCTTGACCCTGCCTGTCTAGGCGCATCCATGAGGTATTACCGGCAACTGAAGCAAAGTTCTTAGGAGTCCTGTCATCTAAAAATGTTTCAAACACAACATCCACATCAGGACGATGAGTGTTCACAAAACTGTGTGTGTGATCGCCAGCGTTGGTAATGTTGGTAAGGATTCTCTCTCTCTAATAGAATCTCTCTTCTCATATATAACTTCTTATTCTCTCTCTTATATTCATTCTCTCTAAGGACAGGTAAGGACTCTCTCTCTCTCTCTCTCTCTCTCTCTCTCTCTCTCTCTCTCTCTCTCTCTCTCTCTCTCTCTCTCTCTCTCTCTCTCTCTCTCTCTCTCTCTCTCTCTCTCTCTCTCTCTCTCTCTCTCTCTCTCTCTCTCTCTCTCTCTCTCTCTCTCTCTCTCTCTCTCTCTCTCTCTCTCTCTCTCTCTCTCTCTCTCTCTCTCTCTCTCTCTCTCTCTCTCTCTCTCTCTCTCTCTCTCTCTCCCTCTCTCCCTCTCTCTCCCTCTCTCTCTCTCTACCTCTCTCTCTCTCTCTCTCTCTCTCTCTCTCTCTCTCTCTCTCTCTCTCTCTCTCTCTCTCTCTCTCTCTCTCTCTCTCTCTCTCTCTCTCTCTCTCTCTCTCTCTCTCTCTCTCTCTCTCTAATTGGTGATAAGTGCGGTCCCCGTCGCACAATGGTAAAACAATTACCCCGCGCTTCCCAATCGCTTTGGCCTGGGTTCGAATCCTAGCTGGGAAGGATTGGCTGGGTGCCAATCCTTAACTCTAGCCTCTGATCACTCAGCAGTGAATGGGGTACCTGGTTGCTAAACGATTTGGGGGGTCGTATTCCGGGGAATATTAAGATTATGGATCTGCCCGAAACGCTAAGCGTGCTATTGTCTTTGCAAGAATGTAGGAACTCTTGTATATATAACAAAAAATAAAAGCCCACACTCCTGAGAAGCATACGTTTAAGTCTTCGAACACCTGTATTGTTTCTGTGAAGATCAATGCTATTTAAACGTCCGAACATAATTATTCACACGTAACAACAAAATTACTTACACTAGCAATTATTCACACACATAACAACAAATGATTAACACAAACAATTATTCACATAAATATAATTACTCTAACATACAATCATAATTACTCACAGACATAAATATGTTCACACACATAAATATGTTCACAAACAAAATTATTATTCACATATACAAATATAATAATTAACACAAAAATATAACTATTCACTCAACACTTACTTACTCAGAAACATTATGTTAATGAAATAACACACATGATGTCATAAATTTACTTACCAAAAGATTACAACAATGCATTAGTGAATGAAAGTTGGTAGAAGATAAAATGATCGTAAAATCATAAATACCTTTTGTTGACTACATGAAGAAAAGGACTGTTTTTCTGCAGAACGAGAGAGAAAATGAACCACAAGTACCCTTCTTTGGATTTGTAAAAATCACATCTTCCTGTCAAAATAAATATTTTCCTATAGAGGGCAAAACGAACATATTCATATATATAAATTAAAGACATTATGGTTGATGCTGTACACATAAGTTATTAGATATGGGTATGTATATAAATCATGTTTCCCATATTCCTTTTGCCTCTAAAAAATTCAAGGTAAATTATGTTAAATCTTAAATTAGATTATTTTTTCTTATTTGTGGTAAGGACACCACAACCACTGTTCATTCAGGTGAGTACACCATACCCACTGTAGCTTCAGGTGAGGGGCACCACTCGACTACAACTGCATTAATTGAGTATTCCACACCCAACTCTTCCTTAGACCTAGTCCATTCTATCCAGAGTTCGACCCCAAAGACGCATTCATCAATTTAACATGCTGTTCATCCAAAACAGAACTTTTCTCAAATATAAATTATTATTATTATTATATAATATATTATAATAGCATATTTTAGAGCATATTGTGCTTATTTAGGCACTGGCTAGGATAGGTTCTGTTGCCGATTATTTGTATTTGTAGTATGTGGTGAAACATTTACAGCGTATTGATTCGAACAAAATTCGTCAGTAAAGCACTTGTTCCGGAAGTGTTCGAAGGAAATCAGTTGTGAGTCGTATGTAAACTGTTTTTCATTCATAAACAGGAAGTTTGGCGGATGCATGGAATCTATATTGGGTCTTTGTTTGGAGGAGGGGGCTGTATTTACAGCGTTGTAGTTCGGACAAAAGTCGTCAGTGAAGCACTTGTTCTGGAAGTCTTCGGACGTCATCAGTTGTGAGTCGTGTGTAAACCATTTTTCATTCATAAACAGGGGGTTTGGCGGGGTGCATGGGATGGACTTTGGGCCTTTTTTTAGAGAACGGGCTGCCAAACCACTGCTGGACTCCTGGTTCAACCTTGACGCCGAGCGGACATCTGGAAACCTCCTCCGCCTGGGAGCAGCCGGATCACGTCCTGTTTTCGCGTTTTGGCTTTGCTACTGCCGTTTGGCTTCCCTCTTCAACGGTCCGCTTGTACGACGCCTGATGCACATATCGCCTTGGGTCACGGGGTTGTTGATAGACGTTTTTTTGGCGTGTTCTGGCTGGTTCTCCTGGCGGGGTGACGGTGTTCGGGGGCCGGCTTGGCCGAGAGGTGCCGGGAGTTGGCGGGTCTTGGTGGGCTAATGGTGTGCTCTCAGCTGTGGTGGGCGGCTGGCTTCTGCTCTGCCGAGGAACACTGGATGACTTTTTGCGTTTTAGTTGGGGGCCGAGTTTTGATTTTGCTACCTGGTGTTCTCTGTGTGGGGCGGGACCGGTGCTTGTTACCCTGAGGGACTCCTGGGACTCGCCAATCATCTGCCTGACTATGCGTTTATTTGCCGTATGGCATATTAGTTTCTAGTGATTGGCGTCACTCGTTTCGCGATTAAGCTTGGCGTTTCACCTTTCCTGGCTTCGCGATTAACCCATCACGGGTACGCCGGGGCGCATCCGATCCCACGATCGTCGTCGCCCCTGAATCGACAACAACAACAAACCACTGCTGCTTCAGGTGAGGACACCACACCACTAACGCTGCTTTAGGTGAGGGTTCCACACCACTACAGCTGCTTCAGGTGAGGACACCACACCACTAACGCTGCTTCAGGTGACGGGTACCACACCACTACAGCTGTTTCAGGTGAGGACACCACACCACTAACGCTGCTTCAGGTGAGGGTTCCACACCACTCCTGCTGCTTCAGGGAAGGACACCAAACCTCTACTGCTGCGTCAGGTGAGGACACCATACCACCATGCTGCTTCAGATAAGGGCACCATACCACGACTGAAGCTTCATATAAGGGGCTTCACGCCGGTACCATCACTGCTTTAGGTTAAAGTGCTATGGAGTTGCGCCGTTAATTCATATATTCGGCAACTTTAGTAGACCGTGTGCATAACTTCTTGAAATACAATCCCACAGTGTGGGTAATTTAACTAAAATTTGGTTAGATTAAGATTATCTGGTTTTTATTTTTATTAAGTTTTTGCTTCAGTCTTAACTACCAACAATAGTTTACTGCTGTAGTGAGTTCAACAATAAGTACTGAGTACTTGTTGAATACTGAGGTTTAAAGATAAAATTAATTATTTAATCATTTACTAAAACACTAAGTTATCTTGATTGTTAGCTAAATAATGAATAAACTGCTTTGCTGTTTTGAAGATACGAAGCCTAGAGGATGTGAGAGTGACACAGTACGTGACTTGAACTGACCTCGAGGTTAATGGCAGCCGCCTGAGAACTTGAAAGTTTGTTTACTCTCCTCCTGTCGGTAAATTCTTTATTAATTTGTGAAATTTGAGTTGGGCACTGATCTCGGACGAGTCCGGACGATAGGTTAGCGCTCCATTTTGACCACTCATATTGTCAGCTTACTGTTTGTGCAGACGTGAGTGTGTAGCCACGTCTTTCAACCGATTATTCCAGTGATTCAGGAACACAACGTGAGAGAAGTGGACAGTTACAGTTGTTGGTGCAATCGTTTCAGGTGCTACTTAAGTCGTCTTGCTGCTAGAAGGGATGTACGTTGGTGCTTTTAAGAGGTCGTCGGTGATTAGTGTTGCATACTGAGAAAGGTGAGGATAGGTGTGTTGCTGATGCAGGCTGTTGTTGTTGTTGTTATTTTAGATTAGGTACTCAGAACGAAATGTCCATGTAGCACGGGCTACATGGACATAGTGTGTGAGTGAGCCCAGAATTGAGTTCGCATATTCGCAATAACCTTGTTACTGTGATATTTGGGTCAAAGTCTTAAACTGTGGTGGGGGTTTCCTCCTTTTCTCCGTTTTTTCCCCTTCTGTTTTAGCGCACTGGTTTTTGTTTTGTTTTAATAACACTATCTTCATAGCTGATATAGATGCACATTGTTCATTAGTGTGTCTCATTCTTCACTGTTTTTCTAATCTTTGTAGTCGTTGCGGATTTTGCATCTAATGCAGCTGCTCTCGGTGTATTAATGTTGAGTTTGATGCACAGGGCTTCAGTTGCTTCACATTTCAGTAAGTAATGCAATAGTGGCGCCTCTGCATCTGTTACATGACACTCTTAAACTATTGAGTTTATTATCTCTCAGCAGCACTTGTAACGAAGTCTGAGTCTGTGTATTGCTACTGCAATGCGATGAGGATTTTACAGCTTATATATATATATATATATATATATATATATATATATATATATATATATATATATATATATATATATATATATATATATATATATATATATATATATATATATATAACTTTTTAGACACTCAACCCACCAGGGGACTCGAACACTGGCCAACAAGGTGGCAGTTGCATGCTGTATCCACTACGCTATACTTCAAAGCCATAAGAGGTGCAACTGCCACCTTGTTGGCCAGTGTTCGAGTCCCCTGGTGGGTTGAGTGTCTAAAAAGTTATAAACTTCAGCTACTGGAATAGGGTAGTCTGTGCATATATATATATATATATATATATATATATATATATATACATATATATATATATATATATGCGAACAAGCCAGAATGGTCCCCTGGACAATATGCAACTGAAAACTCACACCACAGAAGTGACTCGAACCCATACTCCCAGAAGCAACGCAACTGGTATGTACAAGACGCCTTAATCCACTTGACCATCACGACCGGACATAATGAGGTGATAGCCGAGGCTATTTGAACCACCCCACCGCCGGCACTCGGATAGTTATCTTGGGCATAGCATTTTACCAAATCACCTCATTCTTAGGGGCACACGTGAGGAACACAAATGCGAACAAGCCAGAATGGTCCCCTGGACAATATGCAACTGAAAACTCACACCCCAGAAGTGACTCGAACCCATACTCCCAGAAGCAACGCAACTGGTATGTACAAGACGCCTTAATCCACTTGACCATCACGACCGGGCATAATGAGGTGATAGCCGAGGCTATTTGAACCACCCCACCGCCGGCACTCGGATAGTTATCTTGGGCATAGCATTTTACCAAATCATCTCATTCTTAGGGGCACACGTGAGGAACACAAATGCGAACAAGCCAGAATGGTCCCCTGGACAATATGCAACTGAAAACTCACACCCCAGAAGTGACTCGAACCCATACTCCCAGAAGCAACGCAACTGGTATGTACAAGACGCCTTAATCCACTTGACCATCACGACCGGACATAATGAGGTGATAGCCGAGGCTATTTGAACCACCCCACCGCCGGCACTCGGATAGTTATCTTGGGCATAGCATTTTACCAAATCACCTCATTCTTAGGGGCACACGTGAGGAACACAAATGCGAACAAGCCAGAATGGTCCCCTGGACAAAATGCAACTGAAAACTCACACCCCAGAAGTGACTCGAACCCATACTCCCAGAAGCAACGCAACTGGTATGTACAAGACGCCTTAATCCACTTGACCATCACGACCGGACATAATGAGGTGATAGCCGAGGCTATTTGAACCACCCCACCGCCGGCACTCGGATAGTTATCTTGGGCATAGCATTTTACCAAATCACCTCATTCTTAGGGGCACACGTGAGGAACACAAATGCGAACAAGCCAGAATGGTCCCCTGGACAATATGCAACTGAAAACTCAGTTGCATATTGTCCAGGGGACCATTCTGGCTTGTTCGCATTTGTGTTCCTCACGTGTGCCCCTAAGAATGAGGTGATTTGGTAAAATACTATGCCCAAGATAACTATCCGAGTGCCGGCGGTGGGGTGGTTCAAATAGCCTCGGCTATCACCTCATTATGTCCGGTCGTGATGGTCAAGTGGATTAAGGCGTCTTGTACATACCAGTTGCGTTGCTTCTGGGAGTATGGGTTCGAGTCACTTCTGGGGTGTGAGTTTTCAGTTGCATATTGTCCAGGGGACCATTCTGGCTTGTTCGCATTTGTGTTCCTCACGTGTGCCCCTAAGAATGAGGTGATTTGGTAAAATGCTATGCCCAAGATAACTATCCGAGTGCCGGCGGTGGGGTGGTTCAAATAGCCTCGGCTATCACCTCATTATGTCCGGTCGTGATGGTCAAGTGGATTAAGGCGTCTTGTACATACCAGTTGCGTTGCTTCTGGGAGTATGGGTTCGAGTCACTTCTGGGGTGTGAGTTTTCAGTTGCATATTGTCCAGGGGACCATTCTGGCTTGTTCGCATTTGTGTTCCTCACGTGTGCCCCTAAGAATGAGGTGATTTGGTAAAATGCTATGCCCAAGATAACTATCCGAGTGCCGGCGGTGGGGTGGTTCAAATAGCCTCGGCTATCACCTCATTATGTCCGGTCGTGATGGTCAAGTGGATTAAGGCGTCTTGTACATACCAGTTGCGTTGCTTCTGGGAGTATGGGTTCGAGTCACTTCTGGGGTGTGAGTTTTCAGTTGCATATTGTCCAGGGGACCATTCTGGCTTGTTCGCATTTGTGTTCCTCACGTGTGCCCCTAAGAATGAGGTGATTTGGTAAAATGCTATGCCCAAGATAACTATCCGAGTGCCGGCGGTGGGGTGGTTCAAATAGCCTCGGCTATCACCTCATTATGTCCGGTCGTGATGGTCAAGTGGATTAAGGCGTCTTGTACATACCAGTTGCGTTGCTTCTGGGAGTATGGGTTCGAGTCACTTCTGGGGTGTGAGTTTTCAGTTGCATATTGTCCAGGGGACCATTCTGGCTTGTTCGCATTTGTGTTCCTCACGTGTGCCCCTAAGAATGAGGTGATTTGGTAAAATGCTATGCCCAAGATAACTATCCGAGTGCCGGCGGTGGGGTGGTTCAAATAGCCTCGGCTATCACCTCATTATGTCCGGTCGTGATGGTCAAGTGGATTAAGGCGTCTTGTACATACCAGTTGCGTTGCTTCTGGGAGTATGGGTTCGAGTCACTTCTGGGGTGTGAGTTTTCAGTTGCATATTGTCCAGGGGACCATTCTGGCTTGTTCGCATTTGTGTTCCTCACGTGTGCCCCTAAGAATGAGGTGATTTGGTAAAATGCTATGCCCAAGATAACTATCCGAGTGCCGGCGGTGGGGTGGTTCAAATAGCCTCGGCTATCACCTCATTATGTCCGGTCGTGATGGTCAAGTGGATTAAGGCGTCTTGTACATACCAGTTGCGTTGCTTCTGGGAGTATGGGTTCGAGTCACTTCTGGGGTGTGAGTTTTCAGTTGCATATTGTCCAGGGGACCATTCTGGCTTGTTCGCATTTGTGTTCCTCACGTGTGCCCCTAAGAATGAGGTGATTTGGTAAAATGCTATGCCCTAGATAACTATCCGAGTGCCGGCGGTGGGGTGGTTCAAATAGCCTCGGCTATCACCTCATTATGTCCGGTCGTGATGGTCAAGTGGATTAAGGCGTCTTGTACATACCAGTTGCGTTGCTTCTGGGAGTATGGGTTCGAGTCACTTCTGGGGTGTGAGTTTTCAGTTGCATATTGTCCAGGGGACCATTCTGGCTTGTTCGCATTTGTGTTCCTCACGTGTGCCCCTAAGAATGAGGTGATTTGGTAAAATGCTATGCCCAAGATAACTATCCGAGGGCCGGCGGTGGGGTGGTTCAAATAGCCTCGGCTATCACCTCATTATGTCCGGTCGTGATGGTCAAGTGGATTAAGGCGTCTTGTACATACCAGTTGCGTTGCTTCTGGGAGTATGGGTTCGAGTCACCCATATGATAGAGATGATAGACTCCGACACCCGAGATGATAGACTTCTGGGGTGTGAGTTTTCAGTTATATATATATATATATATATATATATATATATATATATATATATATATATATATATATATATATATATATATATATATATATACGTATATACATATATATATATATATATATATATATTTATATATATATATATATATATATATACATATATATATATATATATATATATATATATATATATATAAATATATATATATATATATATATATATATATGTCGTACCTAGTAGCCAGAACGCACTTCTCAGCCTACTATGCAAGGCCCGATTTGCCTAATAAGCCAAGTTTTCATGAAATAATAGTTTTTCGGCTACCTAACCTACCTAACCTAACCTAACCTAACTTTTTTGGCTACCTAACCTAACCTAAGCTATAAAGATAGGTTAGGTTAGGTTAGGTAGGGTTGGTTAGGTTCGGTCATATAACTACGTTAATTTTAACTCCAATAAAAATAAATTAACCTCATACATAATGAAATGGGTAGCTTTATCATTTCATAAGAAAAAAATTCGAGAAAATATATTAATTCAGGAAAACTTGGCTTATTAGGCAAATCGGGCCTTGCATAGTAGGCTGAGAAGTGCGTTCTGGCTACTAGGTACGACATATATATATATATATATATATATATATATATATATATATATATATATATATATATATATATATATATATATAACTGAAAACTCACACGTGTGAGTTTTCAGTTGTATATAGTCCTGGGGACCATTCAGGCTTGTTTGCATATATATATATATATATATATATATATATATATATATATATATATATATATATATATATATATATATATATATATATATGTCGTACCTAATAGCCAGAACGTACTTCTCAGCCTACTATGCAAGGCCCGATTTGCCTAATAAGCCAAGTTTTCCTGAATTAATATATTTTCTCTAATTTTTTTCTTATGAAATGATAAAGCTACCCATTTCATTATGTATGAGGTGAAATTTTTTTATTCGAGTTAAAATTAACGTAGATATATGACCGAACCTAACCAACCCTACCTAACCTAACCTAACCTATCTTTATAGGTTAGGTTAGGTTAGGTAGCCGAAAAAGTTAGGTTAGGTAGGTTAGGAAGTCGAAAAACAATTATTTCGTAAAAACTTGGCTTATTAGGCAAATTGGGCCTTGCATACTAGGCAGAGAAGTGCGTTCTGGCTACTAGGTACGACATATATATATATATATATATATATATATATATATATATATATATATATATATATATATGTCGTACCTAGTAGCCAGAACGCACTTCTCTGCCTACTATTCAAGGCCCGATTTGCCTAATAAGCCAAGTTTTCATGAATTAATTGTTTTTCGACTACCTAACCTACCTAACCTAACCTAACCTAACTTTTTCGGCCACCTAACCTAACCTAACCTATTAAGATAGGTTAGGTTAGGTTAGGTAGGGTTGGTTAGGTTCGGTCATATATCTACGTTAATTTTAACTCCAATAAAAAAAAATTGACTTCATACACAATGAAATGGGTAGCTTTATCATTTCATAAGAAAAAAAATAGAGAAAATATATTAATTCATGAAAACTTGGCTAATTAGGCAAATCGGGCCTTGCATAGTAGGCTGAGAAGTGAGTTCTGGCTACTAGGTACGACATATATATATATATATATATATATATATATATATATATATATATATATATATATATATATATATATATATATATATATATATATATATGTCGTACCTAGTAGCCAGAACGCACTTCTCAGCCTACTATGCAAGGCCCGATTTGCCTAATAACCCAAGTTTTCATGAATTAATTGTTTTTCGACTACCTAACCTACCTAACCTAACCTAACCTAACTTTTTCGGCTACCTAACCTAACCTAACCAAGAAAGATATAGGTTAGAAAGAAAGGTTAGGTCAGGTAGGGTTGGTTAGGTTCGGTCATATATCTACGTTAATTTTAATTCCAATAAAAAAAATTGACCTCATACATAATGAAATGGGTAGCTTTATCATTTCATAAGAAAAAAAATTGAGGAAATATATTAATTCAGGAAAACTTGGCTTATTAGGCAAATCGGGCCTTCCATAGTAGGCTGAGAAGTGCGTTCTGGCTACTAGGTACGACACACACATATATATATATATATATATATATATATATATATATATATATATATATATATATATATATATATATATATATATATATTTATATATATATATATATATATATATATATATATATATATATATATATATATATATATATATATATATATATTATTAAATATGACCGAAAAAGAAAGATTAATAATTCTAACACGAATTTTCTCAATCTTTCGTACATTTCTTTTCACTGTTGGTGGTAATTCAAAAATCAATTCTCCAAAATTCATTTTTATTTCTAGTCTGACGTGACACTTGAGCGCGTTTCGTAAAACTTATTACATTTTCAAAGACTTTAGTTTACACATACACAACTGAATAGAACTTATACATCTCCGATTTGTTTATATCTACATTTGAGTGAGGTGGATGGGGTGAGGTGGTATTAATAGGGTATTAAATTCATCAACACAAGACAGAACACGAAACAATTAGTATTGAATGGAAGTGATTATAGAAAGCCTATTGGTCCATATTTCTTGATGCTTCTATATTGGAGCGGAGTCTTGAGGTGGGTAGAATATAGTTGTGCATTAATTGGCTGTTGATTGCTGGTGTTGACTTCTTAATGTGAAGTGCCTCGCAAACGTCAAGCCGCCTGCTATCGCTGTATCTAACGATGATTTCTGTGTTGTTTACTAGGATTTCTCTGGCGATGGTTTGGTTGTGGGAAGAGATTATATGTTCCTTAATGGAGCCCTGTTGCTTATGCATCGTTAAACGCCTAGAAAGAGATGTTGTTGTCTTGCCTATATACTGGTTTTTTTGGAGCTTACAGTCCCCAAGAGGGCATTTGAAGGCATAGACGACGTTGGTCTCTTTTAAAGCGTTCTGCTTTGTGTCTGGAGAGTTTCTCATGAGTAGGCTGGCCGTTTTTCTGGTTTTATAGTAAATCGTCAGTTGTATCCTCTGATTTTTGTCTGTAGGGATAACGTTTCTATTAACAATATCTTTCAGGACCCTTTCCTCCGTTTTATGAGCTGTGGAAAAGAAGTTCCTGTAAAATAGTCTAATAGGGGGTATAGGTGTTGTGTTAGTTGTCTCTTCAGAGGTTGCATGGCGTTTCACTTTCCTTCTTATGATGTCTTTGACGAAACCATTGGAGAAGCCGTTGTTGACTAGGACCTGCCTTACCCTACAGAGTTCTTCGTCGACTTGCTTCCATTCTGAGCTGTGGCTGAGAGCACGGTCGACATATGCGTTAACAACACTCTTCTTGTACCTGTCTGGGCAGTCGCTGTTGGCATTCAGGCACATTCCTATGTTCGTTTCCTTAGTGTAGACTGCAATGTGGAAACCTCCGCTCTTTTCCATGACTGTTACATCTAGAAAGGGCAGCTTCCCATCCTTTTCCATCTCATAAGTGAAACGCAGCACGGAACTCTGCTCAAATGCCTCCTTCAGCTCCTGCAGATGTCTGACATCAGGTACCTGTGTAAAAATGTCAACATACCTGCAGTATATGGCCGGTTTCAAGTTCATGTCGACTAAGACTTTTTGCTCGATGGTACCCATGTAGAAGTTTGCAAACAGGACACTTAGGGGAGAACCCATGGCGACCCCATCCACTTGCTTATTCATGTGCCCATCCGGGCTCAAGAAGGGTGCCTCTTTAGTACAAGCTTGGAGTAGTTTCCTTAGAATATTTTCTGGTATGTCAAGAGGAGTACAGGCTGGATCATGATACACTCTGTCGGCTATCATCCCGATTGTCTCGTCCACAGGTACGTTGGTGAACAGTGATTCTACGTCCAACGAGGCTCTTATCCCTGTGGCCCGTGTGCCCCGCAGTAAGTCAACAAATTCCTTTGGAGACTTCAGGCTGAAGGCGCAAGGAACATAAGGAGTCAGCAGGCCGTTGAGTCGCTTCGCCAGTCTGTACGTGGGTGTGGGTATCTGGCTAATGATTGGCCGAAGTGGCGAAAAAAATGAACCTCATACTCTCTGACAAAACTAAATTCCAAAGGGTAACGAAGGACACTACAGCCGAATTGAAAGCAAAGGTCAACAAACTGATCGAAACTGTGAACGCCAAGAAACCAGGACTCCACCTGCCAAAGATTATTGGGGAATATAAACCTGGATATGCGTATGGAAATGTCAAAACAGACAAGCCTGGAAACCCACTTCGGCCAATCATTAGCCAGATACCCACACCGTGCTCTCAGCCACAGGTCAGAATGGAAGCAAGTCGACGAAGAACTACGTAAGGTAAGGCAGGTCCTAGTCAACAACGGCTTGTCCAATGGTTTCATCGAAGACATCATAAGAAGGAAAGTGAAACGCCATGCAACCTCTGAAGAGACAACTAACACAACACCTATACCCCCTATTAGACTATTTTACAGGAACTTCTTTTCCACAGCTCATAAAACGGAGGAAAGGGTCCTGAAAGATATTGTTAATAGAAACGTTATCCCTACAGACAAAAATCAGAGGATACAACTGACGATTTACTAAAATTTTATAAATTCGTGTTAGAATTATTAATCTTACTTTTTCGGTCATATTTAATAATATATGTCTACAGGAAAGACTGCTACCAAAATATACTAATATATATATATATATAGAGAGAGAGAGGTGGTTAATTTATATATATATATATATATATATATATATATATATATATATATATATATATATATATATATATATATACATACATATATATATATATATATATATATATATATATATATATATATATATATATATATATATATATATATATATGTATGTATATATATATATATATATATATATATATATATATATATATATATATATATATATATATATATATATATATATATATATATATATATATATATATATACAAGAAGGTACATTGGTTTTGTAAGGAAACATTGCATGGTATGTACATTCTTGTAAAGCCACTAGTACGTGCAGCGTTTCGGGCAGGTCCTTATTCAAACAGATAATTTTAAGTAGGTAAATTCTAGCAGAATTTATAAAATTATAACAGGTACATTGCAAGAAAGAGATGAGATGAGAGAGAATAGTAGGTATATTAAAGCACATCGGTAGCTCTGATTAATTGCATTGACAGCTTGATTGGTAATTTAAGAAAGATTAATAGGCACAATACAGCATATTGATAGCACATATAAGAAGACAGCAATGATCACAATTGCAAAGTTGTTTGGATTAGGAACATAAAGATTGCGAGATTGGCTGGCACTAGATACAGTGCAATTTTAAAGCACAAGGTAGAAAACTATGAAGATGAAGTTAGGTACTTATTAGTTTTGTTTTTGAATGAGGCAAAAGTTGGATAGCTTTTCAATTCATTACGGAGTGAGTTCCATAGACTAGGTCCCTTTATTTGCATAGAGTGTTTACACAGATTCAGTTTGACTTTGGGGATATCAAAGAGATATTTATTTCTGGTGTGGTGATAATGGGTCCTGTTACATCGGTCCAGGGAGAGTTTCAAAGCAGGGTTTGCGTTTAAGAACAAGGTTTTTTTTAAATGAAATTGACACAAGAGAATGTGTGAAATGAGTTTATTTTTTAGCATGTGTAGGAATTTAAACAAGGGGGGCTCAGTGTTGTCTGAAAGCAGAGTTTGTTATTATTCAGATAACAGATATTTGCTGGGTGATGATGGACATGAGGTGGTTTGCAGTGGTTGAACCCCATGCACAGATACCATAATTAAGATAGGGATAGATTTGTGCATAATATAGTGAGATGAGAGCAGAGTTAGGCACATAATATCTGATTTTGGAGAGTATACCAACTGTTTTAGAGACTTTCTTAGTTATGTGTTGTATGTAGGTGACGAAGATGAGTCTTTTGCCTAGGAATAGGCCAGGAAATTTACATCATTATCATTACTGATATTAACATTGTCTATCTGAAGTTCAATTGCATTTGTTGATTTGCTTCCAAATAAGATGTAGTAGGTTTTTTCTATGTTTAGTGTTAGTTTGTTAGTTGACATCCATTAGTGGACTTTTTAAAATCATTATTCACAACATTATTTAGTGTGTGTGGGTTCGGGTCTGATTAGATGAGGGTAGTATCATCAGCAAACAATATAGGTTTAAGAATGTTAGAGACATTAGGCAGATCGTTGATGTATATAAGAAATAGGAGAGGGCCTAAAATGCTGCCCTGTGGCACTCCAACGGTTATTGGTAGAGTTGGAGTTGTTATATCATTGATAACTACACATTGATGTCTATCACTAAGATAGGATCGGATACAGTCCGCTTCATAGCGGCCTATATCACATAGAGGCATAGCAAGCCTCGGATTCCATAATGATGGAGTTTACGTAGGAGGTAGTTGTGATTAACAGTATCAAAGGCTTTTCTCAGGTCAATGAAGAGTCCAATCGGAAACTCACTTTTGTCAAGGGCTGAATAAATTATATCAAGGAGACTAATAATTGCATCGTTGGTACTCTTTTTGGAGCGGAAGCCAAACTGACAGGGGCTGAGTATGTCGAATTTTATGAGGTAGGAGTAGAGCTGTTTGTAGACAATTTTTTCAACATTTTTTGATAGTATGGGTAGGTTTGATATTGGTCTATAATTGTTTATGTCTGCCGGATTGCCTCCTTTATAAAATGGCGTTACTCTTACTTTTGTAAGGATATCAGGGAAGGTATGACACTCTAGAGATTTGTTCAGCAGCAGAGCTATGGGTGGCGCAAGGGCATGGGAGGCGCTCTTATATACAATGGATGGGATTTCACTGATGTTCCCAGCTTTAGTTTTTAGTGAGTGTATGATGGACACAATATCTGTCGGGCTGACTGGTACAAGGAAAAGAGAGTTTGGATAGCTGCCTGAGTTAATATGTGTCTGAGTTTGTGGGAATTTTCTGGCAAGGTTAGCACCAACCGATGAAAAGAAGCTATTAAATTAATTTGCCATTTCTAAATCAGTTGACGGTGTATAGCCATCCTTAGAGAGTTTCATCTGGTTGTGTGAGTGTTGTTTAGTTCGTACACATGAAACCCACATGAATGAGGGGAAACGATGAACCAGTGAGACTTGACCTAGTCTTCACTCTGAATGATTCTGATAAGGGAAATTGACTTCGAGGCCCCATTAGGAATGAGCGATCACAGTGTACTGACGTTTGAGTATCTGGTCAAAGAAGGGTCAAAGTTCTCGTGGAAGGGAACGGAAAACAAAAGGGGAACTGTGAGATTAGAAAATTGCTAACGGATATAACATGGGAAAAAGAGCTCAGGAGAAAGACGGCCCAAGACATGATGTAATACATCACACAGAAGTGTAAGGAGGCAGCAGACAAGTTTATACCGAACCAAAAGGAACAAAATGAAATGCAGATGAAAAACTCATGGTTTATTCAGAGATATAAGCCAGCTAAGCAACTAAGTAAAACAGCGTGGAGAAACTATAGAAATAGCAAAACACTTGAGAGCAGAGAAGGATACCAGAGAGCCAGGAATCAATGCGTCAGGGTGAGAAGAGAGGCAGAAGGGCAATACGAAAACGACATAGCAAGCAAGGCAGTCTTAACTCAACCTTAATTGCTGCACAACCGCATCAGGAGAAAGACAACAGTGAAGGAACAGGTAATGAAACTGAGGATAGGGGCAGCCAGATTCACTACAAACGACAAAGAAGTGTGCGAGGAACTCAATAAGAAATTCCAGGAACTCTTCACATTAGAGCAAAGAGAAATTCCTGAGACAAGAGAAGGAATAGTTAACCAGGCACCACTAGAAGAGTTTGAGATTACCATTGGGGATGTAAGGAAGCTTTTGCTAGAGTTGGATGTGACAAACGCTATATACCCCCGGATGGAATATCGCCATGGATACTAAAGGAAGGAGCAGAAACACTGTGCCTGCCACTCTCCATGGTGTATAACAAATCACTGGTAACAGGTGAACTGCCAAAAATTTGGACGACGGAAAACATAGTCACGATATACAAAAAAAGAGATAGACAGGAGGCACTGAACTACAGACCAGTGTTCTTAACTTGCAAACCATGCAAGTTAATTTAGAAGATTGTGCGACAAAAGCTAGTGGAAGATCTGGAGCGAAGCAACTTTGTGATAAAACACCAACATGGTTTCAGGAATGGCAAGTCATGGCTCACAGGATTAATTGAATTTTATGATCAGGCAACAAGAATCAGGCAAGAAAGAGAAGGGTGGGCAGACTACATATTTTTGGATTGCCTGAAAGCCATTGACACAGTACCAAACAAAAGGCTAGTGCGAAAGCTGGAGAGGTAGGCAGGAGTGAAAAATAAGGTGCTCCGTTGGATAAGGGAGTACCTAAGTAACAGAAGACAGCGAGTCACTCTGAGGGAAGAGGCCTCAGATTGGTGAGGCGTCACCAGTGGAGTCCCGCAGGGTTCAGTCCTTGGACTTATACTGTTTCTGATATATGATTTCCAGATTTACCAAAGGGAATAGAATCATTCCTCTTATTGTTTACTGATGATGCAAAAATTATGAGGAGGATTAAGACGGAGGAATATAGTATGAGGCTACAAGATGACCTAGAAAGACTGAATGAATGGTCCAGCAAATGGCTACTAAAGTTCAACCCGCGTAAATGTAAGGTAATGAAACTATGTAGTGGAAACAGAAGGCCAGGCACAGGATACAGAATGGGAGATGAAATCCTTCATGAAACGGACAGAGAGAAAGATCTAGGAGTTGATATCACTCCAAACCTGTCTCCTGAAGCCCACATCAAAAGAATAACATCTGCGGCGTTTGCACGGTTGGCTAACATCAGAACTGCCTTCTGTTCTGATGTTAGTCAGAACAGAAGGCAGACTAACACCATAATAATTCCTTGAACCTGTGGTATGCCACTACGCTAGTCCCAGAACTAAGAGGCATGAGTTACGAGGACAGGCTGCGTGAAATACACCTCACGACACAGGAAGACAGAAGAGTAAGGGGGAGACATGATCATCACCTACAAAATTCTCAGAGGAATTGACAGGGTAGATAAAGATAAACTGTTTAACACTGGTGCTACACGAACAAGGGGACTCAGGTGGAAACTGAGTACCCAAATGAGCAACAAGGATGTTAGAAAGAACTTTCAGTGTCAGAGTAGTTAACAGATGGAAAACCTTAGGCAGTGATGTGGTGGAGGCTGACTCCATACACAGTTTCAAATGTATATATGACAGAGCCCAGTAGGCTTAGGAATTTGTACACCAGTTAATTGACAGTTCAGAGGCAGGACCAAAGAGCTAGAGCTCAACCCCGCAAGCACAACTAGGTGAGTACTAGGTGAGTACACACGCACACACGCACACAAGGATGTCTTTTTGCAAAGGGATATGACGAGGGAGAGAGAAAGAATGCTGCAGAAGCAAGGAGGAGATGGAAGAAAGGGTGGGGGATGTGGGAGCCACAGGACTCGGCTCAGTATCTCCAGTAACCTCAGAGGAGAGTGGGAATCCCTCCCACCAGCAGGCCAGTATCCCCAGGGAGTAAAATAACAGAATCCTCCCACCATCTAACCCCACAGCCATCCCTCACCAATCACCTGGTAAAGTTCCTCGTCAGACCATGCCTTCCCATGCTCCCCGACCCCATGCACTTTTTCTTCCCCAACCATTTCTCACACCCCAGGCCCTCCCTGTTTACACACACCATGCTCTCCCATGTTTCTCCAGCCCATTCCCTTCCCAGTTCCCCCACCCTAAGCTCTCATCCTACCCCACTCCCTCACTGTCCCCCCTCCTCAGGCTCCCCTTCCCACCCCAAGCCCCTGCCCTCCCAGCCAACCCACCCCAGACTCCCATCTGCATATCCTAATCCATGACCTAATTCCCCCCCTCCCCCTCGCTCCACCATCCCATGCTTTAATTAACCCCAACCCCAGTCTCTCTCAGAAAAACCTAAGACCCTCTTTGCCCCCCTGTACAAGATTCTGCCAGCCCCCCCCCCCTCACACCCCAGGTCCCCAAGGTCCTTCTTCCTAGGTCCTCCCACCTGGGACACCCCTTGTCCCCCAATTCCAGTGGAATCGACAGAAACTGAAGAAGGACCGAAAAGAGTCAGCTTCAGGTAATGTACTCGAACATAGATGGAATTACAAGCAAGGCAAGTGAACTTAGGGAAAGAGCACAAGAAGTGAACCCAGACATAATTAGACTCACAGACACAAAATTCTCAGGAATCGTAATGAATGCGGTGTTTCCCCAGGACTACACTGAAATATGGAAAGAGAGGGAAGGAAGTGGAGTGACTCGGAGTGATTCTGAAGGAATCCTTCAGCACCTTGTATACAACATATGTAAGGCCAATCCTGGATTATTCAGCTGCAGCATGAAGCCCATACCTTGTCAAGCACAAGAGGAAACTGGAAAGAGTTCAGAGGTGTGCTACTAGGTTAATCCCAGAACTATGAGGCATGAGTTATGAGGAAAGGCTGCATGAACTGCACCTCACGTCGCTGGAAGAAAGAAGAATTCGGGGAAACATGATCACCACATACAAAATTCTCAGGGGAATTGACCGGATAGATAAAGAAGGATTATTTAACATGTGTGGTACACCCAAGTCGACACAGGTGGAAGCTGTGTACCCAAATGAGCCACAGAGACATTAGAAAGAACTTTTTCAGTGTCATTGTAGTTAGTAAATGGAATGCACTAGGAAATAATGTGGTGGAGGCTAACTCCGTTCGCGGTTCAAATGTAGATATGATAAAGCTCGAGAAGCTCAGGAATCTGTACAATAGTAGATTGACGGCTGAGAGGCGGTACCAAGAGCCAAAGCTCATAAAAAAAATCTCAACTAGATGAGGACAACTAAGTGAGTACACACACACAGACCAAACAGAGAACACACACACATAAAAACAACATGGCCACCATTAATATGATAAAGTGAGCTGCTTCTGTTGTTAGCAGGAATGGATCCAGACTACTAATCATTGGAGGCTTCAACCACGGGAAGATAGATTGGGAGAACAGAGATCCACATGGAAGACCAGACACATGGAGAGCTAAGCTGCTGGTCGTGGCAACAAGAAACTTTTTAAGCCAACTCGTCCAGGGACCGACAAGAAGGAGAGGAGAGGATGAACCAGCAATACTTTATCTGAAATTTACCCTAAATGAATCGAATATAAGGGAAGTTAAGTTGAACTTTGGGAATGAGTGATCACAGTGTCTTGATATTTGAGTACCTGGTAGAGGTAGGATTTTTCTACCCCAAAAACGAACCAGGTCACAAAGGGCATGGCGTACCGGAAAGGAAATTATGAGATGAGAAAATTCCTAAGGAATATACTATGGGGCACAGAACTCAGAACTAAGTCCGTACAAAACATGATGGACTATGTCACCCAAAAGTGTCAGGAGGCAGTTAACAGGTTTGTCCCGGCCCGAAAGGAAAAAAAACGAGAAGCAAAAGAAGAAGAATCCATGGTTAATAGGGCATGTATAGATGCAAAGGAACTGAACAAAAGGGCGTGGAGGAACTTCCGAAATAACAGAACGCCAGAAAGCAGAGAGAGATACCAGAGAACCAGGAACGAGTATGTTAGTGTGAGAAGAGAAGCTGAGAAAAAGTATGAAAATGACATGGCTAATAAAGCCAAGACCGAACCAAATCTACTCCACAGTCACACCAGGAGGAAAGCAACAGTGAAGGAACAAGTGATAAAACTTAGAACAGGCGAGGACTGGTACACAGAGAACGACGAAGAGGTGTGTGAAGAACTCAACAAGAGGTTCCAGGAGGTCTTCACAATAGAACAAGTAGAGGTCACTGTGCTAGGAGAGGTGGCAGTTAACCAGGCGGCCTTGGAAAGGTTTGAAATTACAAGAGATGAGGTCAAGAGGCATCTGTTGGATCTGGTCGTGAGAAAGGCTGTTGGTCCGGACGGAATCTCACCATGGGAATAAAAAGAGTGTGCAGAAGAGAACTTGCCACTTTCCACTGGTGACGGTAAACCTACCAGAAATATGGAAGACTGCTATTGTAGTCCCAATACACAAAAAGGGTGACAGACAAGAGGCAATGAACTACAGGCCAGTGTCCTTAGCTTGTATACCATGCAAGGTGATGGAGAAGATCGTTAGAAAAAACTTGGTAACACATCAGGAGAGAAGGGACATTGTGATAACCCATCAACAAGAGTTCAGGGAGAGTAAATCTTGCCTTACAGGCTTAATAGAATTCTACGATCAGGTGACAAAGATTAAGCAAGAAAGAGAAGGATGAGTGGACTGCATTTTCTTGGACTGTCGGAAAGCCTCTGACACAGTACCCTCATAAGAGGCTGATACATAAGCTGGAGAAACAGGCAGGAGTAACTGGTAGGGTGCTCCAGTGGATAAGAGAGTTCCTAAGCAATAGGAAGCAGAGAGTTACAGTGAGGTGGTGAGACCTCAGATTGGAATGAAGTCACCAGTGGAGTCCCACAGGGCTCTGTACTTGGACCAATCCTGTTTCTGATATACGTAAATGATCTCCGAGACGGTATACACTCATTCGTCTCGATGTTGGCTGACGATGGCTAAATTATGAGAAGGATTTAGACAGAGGAAGACTCCTTCAGGCTTCAAAAAGCCCTGGACAAGCTGAAGGAATGGTCGAACAAATGGTTGTTAGAGTTTAACCCAAGCAAATGTAATGTAATGGAGATAGGTGTTGGGAGCAGGAGACCAGATACAAGGTATCATTTGGGAGATAAAATACTTCAAGAGTCAAAGAGAGAGAAAGAGAAAGACCTGGGGGTTGATATCATGTCAAACCTGTCCCCTGAAGCCCATATCAAAAAGATAAAATCAGCGGCTTTTGCCAGGTTGGCCAACATAAGAATGGTCTTTAGAAACTTATGGAAGAAATCATTCAGAACTTTGTATACCACGTATGTCAGACCAAATCTGAAATATGCGGCTGCAGCATGGAATCCATATCTAATCAAGCATAAGACTAAACTGGAAATGGTTCAAAGGTTTGCCACCAGACTAGTACCCGAACCTAGGAATATGAGCTACGAGGAGAGACTACAGGAATTAAACCACACGTCACTGGGAGACAAAAGAATTAGGGGGGACATGATCACCACATACAAGATTCTCAAAGAATTTGATAGGTAAATAAAGACAGACTATTTAACACAAGGGACACATGCACTAGGGGAGACAGGTGGAAATAGAGTGACCAAATGAGCCATATAGACATTTGAAAGAATTTTTAGTGTCAGAGTAGTTGACAAATGGACGTGAGTAGTTGGCATTAGGATGTGACGTGGTGGAGACAGACTCCATACACAGTTTTAGTGTAGATATGAGAAAGCCCAATAGGCTCAGAAGCCTGTACATCAGCGTATTGACAGTTGAAAGGTGAGACCAAAGAGCCAGAGCTCAACACCCTCAAGCACTGCTAGGTAAGTACATCTAGGTAAGTACACACACCCACACACAGAGGGGGACGCCGGTGGCTGTGTGGATAGAACGCTGGATGCGTGATCCAGTGATCCCGGGATCGATTCCCGGCGCCGGCGAGAAACAATGGGCAGAGTTTCTTTTACCCTGATGCCCCTGTTACCTAGTAGTAAATAGGTACCTGGGAGTTAGTCAGCTGTCACGGGCTGCTTCCTAGGGGAGTGTATGTGTGGTGTGGGAAAAACCCGCATGCACAACTAGGTGAATACAACTAGGTGAATACAGACCAAACAGAGAAAACACACACACACACGTACAAGGTGAGTACTATGAGATAGGCAGAAAGAGCGAGAGAGAGAGAGAGAGAGAGAGAGAGAGAGAGAGAGAGAGAGAGAGAGAGAGAGAGAGAGAGAGAGAGAGAGAGAGAGAGAGAGAGAGAGAGAGAGAGAGAGAGAGAGAGAGAGAGAGAGAGAGAGAGAGAGAGAGAGAGAGAGAGAGAGAGAGAGAGAGAGAGAGAGAGAGACATATGAGAGAAAGACATATGAGAGAAAGGGATGGAAATGGGATGTTGGGGAGAGGGGAAGAGAAAAGGATAGAAATGTGGAGAAGGAAAATGAGGATAAGGAGAGGAGGGAGATTGGAAAAGAGCATCGAGTAAGGTGAGAAGTGAGAGCTAAGTGTTGGCAAAGTGTATACAAAGGGTATACACTTTGCCAGTAACCGGGTTCATTTCATTCAACTTTCTATAGGGTCTTTGTGCCTTTTCTTACCAGATCCAACCCTAACTAAAAGTCGAGTTATTAAGAACTGAACAGTAATTGACAATCCAACGGGAATGGGGGTAAACAACACTAAACAAAACCATTAACACATGTACTTCACTCTAATGTACAACTATATACATCAATTACATAAATCCAGTGCAGATAACAGTGCCGGTTCTTCTCCGGCCCCGACTTCGGCGGTCTCCGGGTTTGGTGTCCCTGGTTGCCTTCTTTCATGAACTTCGAAGAAAAACTTCGGATCTAAAGACCCTAGGGCAGTTCGTTGTTGCCTTCACCCTCGTTCTCACAGTTCCTGCGACGGCGTTGGAATCAATCGTTTTGGAGTTTGCCTTTTCATTAGAGACTTTCGGCGCCGTAGAGACGGGGGACCTGCTACATGGGTGACAGCTTCTGCCCCGTATCAACCTACGCGGGCTTTGCTCCCTCGAGAGGCTATTCCAGACCGACAACTAGAGCGTAACTCCATAGTAAGATTATACATTTATAAATATATATATATATGTGTGTGTAAATCACGAAAAATAAACACGTGATTAAAAATGTGACAGTGTCAGATCACGGAGGAAGAATTGAAACAGAAATTTCCTTAAGTACTTTCGTATATTAATACATTTTCAGTAGGAGTGATTTACAGGACAAGTATTGGACATACTATATACAGGCAGGAGAGAGTGGTAGAGTGAGGAGAGGTACAAATGAATGGGAATTAGGTGGACACATATATGAGCTGCATAGGAACTGCAGAAGGCCTATTGGCCCATACGATGCAGCTCCTATTCATACCCACCAATAGGCCCAAACATGGATAAAATATATATATAATATATATAAATATATATATATATATATTTATATATATATATATATATATATATATATATATATATATATATATATATATATATATATATATATATATATATATATATGGCACAACTCTCCTAAACACGAGAGTGAAGTATACAACTTTAGAACACTTTCCCACCAGGAGACTCGAACCCTAGCCAGCACAGAAGCCTTCCAGCAACTGGCATAACAGGAACGCCTTAACCCGCTCCACCACCTGCTCAGACCCTTAAAAGAGATGGTAATTTCGGAGTATTTAAATACACCAAAGATCACCACCTCCCAAGAGCACTAGAGCAAGTGAGGGGTCATTTATACGTTTATTTCATCAAGTCCCTGTTAATATGGGAAGACACAGTGTCTATGCTTAAGGCACAACTCTCCTAAACACGAGAGTGAAGTATTATGCCAGTTGTTATGCCAGTTGCTGGAAGGCTTCTGTGCTGGCTAGGGTTCGAGTCTCCTGGTGGGAAAGTGTTCTAAAGTTGTATATATATATATATATATATATATATATATATATATATATATATATATATATATATATATATATATATATATATATACATATATATATATATATATATATATATATATATATATATATATATATATATATATATATATATATATATATATATATATACATATATATATATATATATATATATATATATATATATATATATATATATATATATATATATGTCGTACCTAGTAGCCAGAACACACTTTTTGGACTACTATGCAAGGCCCGATTTGCCTAATATAACCTATATATATATATATATATATATATATATATATATATATATATATATATATATATATATATATATATATATAGGTTAGGTTAGGCAGCCGAAAAAGTTAGGTTAGGTTAGGTTAGGTAGGTTAGGTCGTCGAAAAACAATTAATTCATGAAAAGTTGGCTTATTAGGCAAATCGGGCCTTGCATAGTAGGCTGAGAAGTGCGTTCTGGCTACTAGGTACGACATATATATATAAGTAGATTAGAATGCGCCTCTGTGTGCCACCTATGTATGGAGATCAGATAAGAAATCAGAAGCGGGGAGCCACATAGTGCCACTCCATATTAGGTCACCCAAGGTGTGAGTGGTAGCAGTCGAAAAAACAGTGAAGATAGGTATCTATTATGTGCCACTATGATCATGTTCATTTATACAGTAAAGTATGACAATATATTTAAGTAAAAATGAATTTATTTGTATAATAAACACTCGTGGGTGAGTGCCAGTTACGCCCCCACATTCCTCCATGGGGTAGGTGTAAAACAGGTTCCTCCCGGTGAGGGTGGTCGCCCGTACCCTTCCTCGCACCTAATGGCCTTGACTTTACCGTAACAGAGTTCCACACCCAGCGGAGGTCGAGTGGGTCTTATATAGGGGTATTAAATTATAAATCTCCTCCAGGGGTTAAAAAAAAATCAAAGAATTTATTAATGTTTTATTAGGTAAAAATCACAAATGATGTATAAGAAGTTAATTATGACCCCTATCCCCCCCCCTCCACCTCCCCTTCCTCATCTGAGTAGAATTCTGACGTCTCCCCATCCGTGGTGAGTGGGGGGAGGTCTTGACCCCCTCCCCCCTCTCTTGGGGGAGTGGGGTGAGTTGGCTGGTTGCCTTTTGGACGACTTTCCTTCTGACTCTCATCTGAAGTGTTCTGGAAAGAGATGGGGAAAATAATTTATAGGACTATATCTTTTATTTGAAAAATATTCTATTTCCTCTAAGAACAGTTAGTACATACCTCTCCCCCTGCAGGAGCGACCTTGTGTCCTCTACAGCAGGCATCATCAATTAGGGTACGTAACAGCATCTTGTTTGGGGCAGACCTTCCTCGTAGAATTACTACTCTACAAATGTGGACAGGTCCTAAGAATTGCACTGAAAAAAAAGAAGAGGTAAAATAGAGATTGAGCAAACTTTCTATTGTGGGAAAAAAAATAAATCTTTACCAGAAAGTGAGGGTAATACTAACCAGGCCCTTCAAGGACTTCAATCTTCCCTGCGTGTGTTTCTGGGGAGACGCCTTCCATTTGTAGGATAAGGGGGATGGGGGTCTTCTAGGGAGGTTGTGGGGTGAGAGGTGTTTTATATGTGGGGTAATCCCCCTGTTAGGTGGGTTGCCTAGCTAACAAAAATATTCTCTACACCACCTATAAGAACCAACCCTTACTCCTCTACAAAATGTCCTAACACAGTGATGTTTCATAGGAAAATATCGTCTCGCATAAGCGAGGGCTCGTTTATCATTTAATTTTAAACTAACGCTTGAAAATACATTATGTAAGTAATGTACTGTTGAAGGCAACCCCAGGTGACTCACCCTATGGACGAACATTACGCAATACAGTCCACAAGCAAGGGTAAAATCACTCTGGAGTCTGTAGCACATTCCAAACACCTTTGTTATTGTGTTAGTTTTAATAAATCCTTGAAAATAATGTCCATAAGTAACCGCCGACATTGCATAACTATCGAAAAAAAACATTCGATGTTTAACTTTATCAACATAAATAGCTACCCAATGTCCCATAGTTAATCTGCTATGTGATGGTAAAATATTAGTTATGAGAACAATAGGTTTTCTTGATGAGATATTTAAATGTTCTATTTCATCAGCATTATAACAACCTAGGTAGAGTGCTCGATCCCCTAGATTATTTTTTAAATTAATATTTATATCATTACAATTCATTATGTTTTTAAGCTCGCACGTCACACAGAACAGTTCTCTGTCCGTCGATGGATAGTACCCCGGTCGTTTCCCCAAACAGTAAAACCAGCCTGTTATATGTAACACCACCGCCAAACTCAAGCTCCATACGCAAGTTGCCAGATTTCTCCACAGGGAGGGAATCCTTTGTTTGAATGGTGGTTAAGTCAAAGGCGAATATCGATCTTCCCTTATTAAAAGTGTCATAGGCTAGAAGTGAATCACGCTCTAAGCCTAATGTCTTCAAAGTTTCGTAATAAAGGCGGGCATAATGATTGTCGAAATCACCACCAATTCGGTAAATTGCATTATTGTTCAAATACATGGCGATATTTTTCAGTTTTGCATTTTCAAAATATAATCCATTACCTTGGTGAAGGCCAGCGAAATAATTCATTGGCACAATTACCATGAATATCCTGTGAGGAATTACTTGCGCCCAAGGCTGATCAATTAAGAGACTAGTTTGATTCCCTGCTAGGACATATGTTTTAGAAATGGTTTTATTGAAAGTATAGCTTATGGGGTCGGGGGATGCTAACAGTGAGCTGTTTAAGGCTAGGTAAGCACTTGGGTATGGGAACACTCGTGTTACCCACAACTTAGCATAATCCATATGCAGCCGATACTTAGAGCCATCGTCCACACTTGTATTTAGCACCCAAGCATGTGGGGAGAGCTCCAATCTTAGGCGCACATCTATATTATCTAATATGTATTGGTCTAGGGTTGTTACGTCCAATAGTAGGGGAAAACACATTGACAATCCTTTACCTTTTAAATCGGTCATAAATTTTTTATCCTTGGCGGTTGCCCCAGTAAAAAATGTATTAGTAAATTCGTTAGGGATTACACCATCATCACTCCAGTCCCTACGAAAGGCTCCAATCCTCCCCAAGGAAGACATTTTTGATGGAGGCATGGAGGTAATTAATTTAATAAACGACCAATAATTAAAATTAGAATTTGTTTCAACTACCTGCTCTCCTAAAAACACCTGAACACCTTTAAACATGGTATTTGACAACCCATTAACAAATTCCACATGGTCATCCTCTTCCAATTTTGTGGTATCGTCATCTTTCGTTAAAGATACCTTAAAATCTATAACAATATTAGCTAGATCTAAGAAGGCGCCCTGGGTTCCGGGGATGCGGAATTCTAAGTAATTATCCCGCAAACGTTGATTAATAGGGAGGTTAACAGGTAGAATGTCTATTTGCTGTGTGGAGGCAATTGAACTCTCCACATTACGTATTCTGTTACTTCTAGGAAATTGGTCAATAATACTGGAAGTATAATATTCTACAGGGATTTTCAACCCAGCTCCACTAGCCTCCGCCATGATCTCCTCCGAAAGGTGAAGTATGACTGCTTACTGTAGTGAAAATACATCATTTTTATACCCAAGGGCTCGTTTACATTTATTATTTTTATTTTTTCTTCTCCTAGAGAGTCTTTTAATTTTCCCGCCTGCTACCAATTTCTTCCCCACAGTCTTAAGAGCATCAATACCGTGAGTTCTCAGAGCGCTCTTTACATCCCGTCTACCACTGGTTAAATCACCAAGAACATTTTTCCCAAAATCGATAGCAGTCGGCGTTACAGTTTTCATGAAAAATGGTATGGCTCGTCGAGCCAAGCCGGCTAAGGTCCCAAAAAAACCACCACCAGATCTGAGATAAGGCGCTTGGAATGTGCGTATGTCATTCATCGCTCCCCCCCTCACCCCGTATCTCCCAGAGAGGGGGGAGAAGATCTCCCCATACTCCTTCTGGGAGGGTGTGTGGAAAGGTACTCGCATCCCGACTCCTCTGCTTATAATAACCGATGATGTGGGTAAACACTTCTATATATATATATATATATATATATATATATATATATATATATATATATTTATATTTATATAGATTATATTGTTATACCTTAGGGCGGAGGTGTAAGACTACCGTAACCGACCTCCCATCTTCAAAACTAACCTTTCGCCCAAACTGATCTGTTATCTTAATGCTCACCTTCTCCAACGTGTTAGTATTTAATGTCTTGTACACTAGGGGATGAGCCCCTCTAGAATAAGAGTCATGATAATTGATTGCATCTAAGATATTTACAATTTGTCCCCCGTAACGATCCGGCTCGATGACGTCACTATAAATGAGTAAATAGTCACAACCTCCGTCATTGTCTGGGGGGAATGAGGCCACGATCTTTGAGGCTGCTGTAATGTCATCTGATTTTGCCTGATAAATGGTGTATTTGCGACTGCTGTCAAAACCAAGTACATTAGCTATTCTGTGTTTAAATTGAAGACTAAGAGAATATAAGGAACCAGTGCCTTCATTGTTAAGTGTAGAGGAAAGTAACACGCGCTCTAAGGATTGATCATAGGTGAGGATTGGTTCTCTTTCTGAGAAGTATATTTTGAAATCACCTCGGAAGCTAAGCTTCATGTCGGTGATTATTTGTCGGCTAAGCTCACTCGTGATGAATGTGATGTTTCTGGATAATATGTTGGTTTTGGGGGTGTAGGTGTAGATGAGATGTTCTGGGCTTTTAGAAAGAGTTCCTCGCTTAAAAGTAGCATAGACGTCTATACCAGACTCCCCCTCATCCTTGATGATAGCGTTAATTCGTCTGGGTAGGAGTATGTTGACTAAGGCCACTTCATGTTTAATGGAAGGGTTTAAATGTAGAGTGGGGATGGTGTTTGTAAATGCTGAACTTGTGTTGTTGTATATATCTTCTTGGTCGAGGCTAGTGAGGTATATGTAGTGTTCCTCGTCCATTGTTAAGTTATGTACTGACTGGGGTGGGAATAAAACATCATTACTTATATTTTATTTTATTAATCTACTAAGGAAATATTACTTTTAAAAGAACTACAACAGGGGGGGACTACATTTTGTTCCCCCATAACAAATTACATATAAAGAGCAGCAGCTGTTGGTACTGCTGTCGTCCGCTGCTGCCGCTGCCGCTGCTGCTGGGGGAGCTGTTGGTACCACTGACGCCGCTGCCACCGCTGACGGCACTGCTGCTGCTGCTGCTGCTGCTACCACCGCTGGAACCGTTGTAGTTGGTGGTACTGCTGGCGCTACCGTTACCGCTGCCGGCGATGATGGTACTGTTGCTGCCGCTGTCACCGCCGGAACTGCTGTAGTTGGTGGTACCGTTGCCGCTACCACTACCGCTGACAACACTGTCACCATCGTCGGTGGACCTGCTACTGCTACCACCACCGAAGCTGTTGTAGATGGAGGTACTGCTGTTGCTGCTGCTGCTGCTGCTGCTGCTGTTACTGACTGTGGTGGTGCTGGCACGTCTTCTTTGAGCGTTGATGGTTACAGCTTTCGTTGTTTTTTCGGTGATGAGGATAACAGGAATATTTCCTGTGACTCTCCATCGAGGATGGTGTCAATACGATGATTTGAGAGGGGGTCGAAGTCAATAGTGGTTTCGATCCGTCGTTTGGCCGTGCCAGATGTTGTGGGTGGGGGTGGAGCAGCGCTGGAGGTGGATGAGTACTCTTGTAGGTGTCTCTTCTTCCTGGGGGTGGGTGGTGGTGCTGGTGGTGTAGAACGAGAAGAGCTTCCTGGGGTGGTGGCACCCTCCCCCACCACTGCATCTAGGGTGATAGTTTTACTATCACCCTCTCCCCTGGGATCATCATTCGGGAGGGGTACCATCGATGGGGTGACGGTAGAGGGACGTTTGAGGATTACCAACTCCTTGTTATGCTTGGCCAGCTCAGCGTTGAGCGAAATGAGCATGGGCCCGACGTCCTTGTGCCAGTTGTCCATGCCATCACGGGAGGCCCCCAGCCCATGGGGCACCACCAGCCGAAACATGGTTGGAGTTCTTACCATGAGATTGCCAACCTTTGTTAGGGCTGTTTTCAGCCAAAACAGTCTATTCTTGGCAGTATCCAGGGTGACATTGGTGATGTAGTGGATGTCGGAGGAAGACTGCACTTGCTCCTGAGCTATAGGGTTGGACTCGAAGGGTGCTCCTGCACCGAAAGCGGAAATTAGCGCCACGATGGTGGGGCGGAAGAACAAGACTGGCTCTTCGACAATGTCTTGACCGTCGGAGGGTAGGGGAGCTATCTTCACCTCGATGTCACCCGGGGTAGACCGGTAACGTATTGTGGCCCTGTTGACACGAGTCAGTCCTTCACGTTCCACACGGGCATAGTTGTAACATTTCCAAATTACACTTGCCAGTCCATAGGGACGCACAACAGCAGCCGGGAGGTCATACACGATGACATCACCAACCCCAAAGGCGTGGGTGTCGGTGATGTCGCTGTCTATTGACTTAATGGACGATAAAGCCATGGCGGAGGGGCGGTTGAGAGGAACGGGGTAGAGTCGTCGTCAACTATGGTGACCGAGGGTGACGGTGGAGGCCTTTAAATACACCTGTGTCCCCCACCTGGAGGGGGGAGGGATGTATGGGGTGTGGCGTAGAGGCTGCCTTCCCTACCTTAAAAGTCCATACACACTCCGTCCAGTCTCGAAGGCTGTAATCTGGTCTCGATGTTGGAAGGTTAATTTTTCCATTTGCCATATCTCCGTCTGGATTTCCTGGGATGAATATTCTTCATAACGTTTCACCGTCTCTCCAAATGACTTAAAAAACCGTTCTGGAGGGGCACTCAACACAAGACGGTCATAACAATCCCACAATGCATATATCAATCTACATTTGTGTTCGACATACTTGTAGTACCGCTGAGTAGCAACCAACTTCTTTAATAAGGGAGATTTGTCTTCTGGGGGTGTAGCTGGGGGAGGAGTGGGTCTAGAAGCTTGCTCCATGGTGGATATGCAACTGAATATGGTGGTCTTTAAGATGGTCTTCATATAGGTCTTCAATACGGCTCCCAATGGGGTCTCCTATGGATACCCCTCCCCCCTTTTAACTGAGATCTAGCGCGATAATTACGTATGAGGGTTGGGTCTATGCCAGCCACCCTCAGTAAAACCCTTACATCTTCCTTGTCACTTGCCCTAAATTGCCCCTTTGTGAAGGCTAGAGTTTTAATTATATCTAAAATATTTAAATTTTGTACAGGCTTTAATAAATTTCCGCGACTATCCCACATCACCTGTTGGCTGTTTTGTCCAAACATGTTCAATAATGCTTTGACATGAGGAATTTCCTCAATTTTAAAATTCACATTTATTAAGTTGTCCAGACTTGGATTTTGGGGTGTGATGGTGGCTTTATGTGGAGTGTGGCCAGCAACAATTACTTGCACTTCGGGCGGGAGGATGGAATGCCCCCTTTTTTTATTTATTTTTTTTTTTAAAAGGCGATGGTCGCGCCGGGCAGCCCGCGTTTTTTTTTTTCTTTTTAAGGGTGGCGGCGGGCGACGGTCGCCGGGGGCCCCAATGTCATTTAAAGGGTGTGTGACCAGCCCCGCCCGTCTGGAGGTGCTACTACGGCAACACCGCCCACAGCCCGTTGTTGTCAGGTGGGAGGAAGGAGTGTCCTCTTCCCCCACCCCCCCCATCACCCCTACCAGAGTCGCAGGTGGGTAGGTTACGGGCTCCCCCAATATTATTACTTGGGGTGGATTCGTTTTTTAAAGAGAAGGACATACTTTCACTACCATCACCACCGGGGGAGGGCAGACCCACAGCATTAGGAGGTGATGGTGAGTTCTTGTTTTTATTAAATAAATATTTTTCAGCTATGAATCGTGGTACCAGGCAATATTCTTTCACCATTTTATTCTCTCATTACTTATTTACGCAATTACCTTATTAGGGAGGAAATTAACGATACAGCCAAAGGTAGCAGAGCTGCTAATATCGCCCCACCACGTCTGGAGGTCAGTATGAGCTTCTTTTTGTATAAGGGAGTTTTCTTACGCGCTACAGATCGTATGTCGTTCTGATATCTCTGTAAGCCATTAATTATCTGAGGTTGAACTGGGATGTTTCGTTTCAGAAAATTGGCAAAAATTTCACAAATTGATTCAATTTCCTGCCGTTTTAAAGCCTTGATTAGTTTATTCCGCTTCTTGGGTGATAAATTGTTTAATAAAAATAACAACTGATGATGTTTCTCTACGAGAGAGTCCTCTTGAACTGTCATTTTTTGTTAAATTTGACGATGTCTTGAGCTTTAATCCAGCTATTGGCAGAATCTGGGTACCCTCTCCACTTGACGAAATATTCTCTGTGTCCTTTCGATGTTTTCCTAGACTGTAATACCGTTACAGGAAAATAGTCTGGAAGGGATGTTGCAATCAATTCCTGCTCATAAAACATGCCACTGATCGTCTCGTTGTTTAAATCTTTGATTTTATATGTCGGGATTGGATGTGTTCTGTCAATATGTGACACTACAAATATTTCTTCTGTATTTTGGTGCCAAAAGCCTTTGTGAAATATATTCCTGCGCTTTGCCAATCGCACATGCTGTCCAAGGTGCAGCCGTGGACTGATGGCAGTTATGGAGGAGTCATTGTTTAAATACATGACCTTAAACTGTCTTCGTATATCTTCAATATTTTGCAACTTATGAATGGCATGAGGAGTATTTTTTAGCATCCTGTGGAAAGTGTGGTTGTACACGTCCACAACTTTAGGGAGGATGTGGGTGTATTTTAATGAATTAGCTTGAGTCATATAATGATACAGTTTATGTTTTAAAGTTCTGATGGCTCGCTCCACTATGCTAGATTTCATTTCCGAAAATACACTATATAATTTAATATTTTTCTTATTAAAATAATTTTGAACTGACTTGTTGTAAAATTCTCTACCTCGGTCAGTGAATATCCGCCTTACACCGAGAAACTGAGGCGTTTCCTCTAATATCTTCTTCAGAGCGACTAACACTTCACTCGAATTTTTTGTTTTTAAAGTTTGAGTCTGCATTAGGCGGGAATAAACATCGACACAAATTAAAATATATTTAACACCATTATTGTATTTTTGTAAACTACAAAAGTCCCCTAGGTCACAGGCAATTATGGTACGAGGTTTAGGGGCTAATATTTTCCGTCGGGGGAACCTAACTAAATTTCCTCTATGTAATGTGTAAGATCGCTCCCCATGGAGAAATTCCTTCACATCTGCAACACTAATGTTGGGGTCTTTAAGTCTGGCAGCCTTATACAATTTTTGAATTGACCCTGTGAAACCACCTGGGTTAGAAATGTCATTATAGATACTGGTGAGAATTGTTCGTTTCTGTGTCGTTAGAGACATTTTTTTTTTTTTTTGTTGTCGTTGATGATTACATTTGATACACAATTTCACAGTGGTCTTCGTTGGTGATGCTCGTTCGTAGTTGTAATGCCTCAGGAACCGTCAGATCGACCAATAAGTAACCATACTTGTTCTGGGATATTGCCCGACGGTATATTTCAACGAAACTACTAGTTGTTTTTCGCCCATATAACTGTCCACTTAAAATTTCAAGTTGGCTTATGTCTCTCTGCTTCATTAATATATAATGACTACAATTCAGAGTTATTGTCCTGGCGTATTTCCCCTGGGGAAACAAATTTTGACTAATTAGAATTACGGAAATATTACCGTGTCTCCCTCTTGTGAAGATATTGGCTATAATTGGACTCTGTATGGCTTCCAGGTATAAGTCATCAATTATATACAAAACTGACTCATTTGAAAAAGGATCTTTATACTCTAGTGGGTTAATCAGATCCTGGGAGACAGTAACCTTGTTTCGCAGAGAGGGAATGTTTGAAAGAGGTTGTTCTGTATTATTTGCAGATGACACTAAAATTTTTGAGAATTTTCCGTGGTATTTAACACATAAATTCCCCACTAGGGTCGTTTTCCCAGAATTACTGAATCCAGCTACAAATATTCTTGCTGGGTGGTGGAAAATATTAAGTTGCTCGTCTGTGACAGACGCACACTCCTCCATATTTTCCCCATAAATGGTTCAATTACCTATGGAGTGGTCGCTTATATATTCATATATATATATATATATATATATATATATATTGAGTGTGTGTGTGTGTGTGTGTGTGTGTGTGTGTGTGTGTGTGTGTGTGTGTGTGTGTGTGTGTGTGTGTGTGTGTGAGTGTATTCACCCATCAAGGGATGTGTCCCCCTCAGGACATAGCCAGTCCTCCTGATGTTTTTTTGAAGTAGAAGTCCCCTAGTGATGACCTCCAGACGAGAGAGAGAGAGAAAAAAAAAAAGTTTTCTACAGCAGGCCTAACCCTTCTCTTACAAAAGGACTGAGAGGTGTTGTATGTGGCAACGTTGCCCCCCACGTTTCCGAGTCAATAAAAGGACGCTACACCTCCCCCACATCATGTATTATTGAATTGTGACCAAACCATCCACTCTCCTCCCCGTCTAGCCCGAGATGTAAGTAAATTAGTATCTATTTCATATAAGGGTTATATATATATATATATATATATATATATATATATATATATATATATATATATATATATATATATATATATATATAAATATAAATATATATATATATATATATATATATATATATATATATATATATATATATATATATATTTATATAGATAAGTAGGGGCAGGAATGAGAAGTGGAGTGATTTGAGTGCTGGGGGGATATATATATATATATATTTATTTATTTATTTATTTATTTTAGGTAAGCGTGATCGTTATGTCTCGAGTTGGTGATATTTGTAGAATTTGTGGATGGGGGTCATCACATCTCTTCGTTCATAGGTGTTACACATGTTTCTTCTGCGGAGAAACTGTATGTGTACAGTCTAGTGGTGAACACAGGAGAACCTGTGCTGGAGGTATGACCGTATTTTATATATTTATTTATTCACTTATATCAAATAAAAAAAATATTAAGAAGGGTTTTCCCCTTCTCCATGAGTGTGGGAGAGAGAGTGTATATAAATTATACACTATTTCCTTCATTAGGTAAACGTCGCCAGCCCACCCTCCCTTCCAGAGAGGATGGCTTCTTGTGCTTTTTGTGTGGAAATACATCCTTGAGACCTCTCCACACTTCCCCTTGTGATAATTGTGGGACCTCTGTGTGTGAGGACTTGACCTCTGAACATCTACAAACATGCCCCCGTGGTGAGTGAATAAACCCTCCACCTTTATTTCTCTTAAGAATCTTTTTTGAGAACTTATGTCATGGGGATTAGTGAGAGGGTGTTGCCTTTTTATTATTATTATTATTATTATTATTATTATTATTATTATTTATTATTATTCCTTTCCAGGAGCGATTCAGAGGCAGGTAGGGGAGGAACATGACAAAGCACAGCGTGACAATAACCCCTTAGGTGGAGGGGAGGGGGGAGAGGAAGCGATGAGTGATGATGATGATGGTGATGATGGTGATAGGGGTGACATCTCTCAGCCGGGCCCTAGTGGTCTTAGACCCCCTGTCATCAATAGACTTAATGCCCTAAATAGTGATGAAAATTCCCCAGATGAGGAGGATGCTATAGACACTCCACACTTAATTAATAGGGTGGGGGCTCTGGGGAATCTCTTTACTAGGCTGGAATATTCCATCCCCTCAGCCTTCGCCACAGACCCTATAGGACTCCTAAGCAACTTTAGGGACTATTACATATCTGAAATAGAGAATTACATGAATTCTCTTGGGGGACATGGCAATTTTACTTCATCATTAAAAATCCTCCTCGAGGTAAAGGTAACACTTTTGAAACAACGACTCACGGAAGATGATGACTTTAGAGAACACTTCATAACAACACCTGCTAGACTGGTAACTCTTGAGGATGTGGGTAATCTTATTGATAGCTGGGTGGCTTATATGATTACACGACTGGAAGATCTCCTTTCAGAAACAGAGGGGAGTGGTTTCATATTATATAATGTCGATTTCCTCAAAATCGTCATCTGTAATGCAAGTGTAAGGTCAGTTTTGGGGGATTATGTCCCTTATCCCCCATTTCTAAGGGGACGGCATGAGGTCTTCAACCCAAACCCGGCTGGTAACAATAAAACATGTATTATTCAGTGCATTGCTGCTTTTCTGGCGTCACAACAAGGGTGGAAGTGGAGACGTATAGGGAGACTTGTAGAGTCTCACTCTAGGGTTAGGAAAATGGTCAAATACGACAATTTATCCTTCCCTCTGTCTTGGGAGGATATCTCTAAATTGGAGAATAGAAATAAACTATCCATTTTTTTGTATTCAATACACAAACATACAGATGGCGTCTATCACGTCTCTCTTTGTCGTCGTGGTAGCAGACAGTACTCGATCATAGTTCCTTTATTGTTATTGGGGGAATCTCATGTGACCTTGATAAAAGACTTCGATAAGTTCCTTCGGAACTTTACTCGCAGCCACAAACGAAAGACAGTCTTCTGTAGAAACTGTCTCTCAGAATATCAAAATTCGTCTGAGCTAACAAATCACTCATCTTCCTGCGACATCACTCAGAAAATTATTTACCCTCAGCCTGGGGACACACTCCATTTTAAAAATACGGGGAAAGGTTATGCCCCTTCCCATGTGGGCTATTTTGATTTCGAGTGTGTCCTAAGCACTGAGGATTGTCTAGGTTCTGTTACAGCCATACATAGACCTATAGCATACAGCTATATAATTGTTGATAGGAACCACACTGTCGTTGATAAATTTACTTATTTTGGGGGGGACAGTGTTACTCATTTCATGCAGCGAGTTGCCACCAAATGGGAAATTATCAGATCTACCCTCCACCATTATGAAATAGACATGTCTCTTGAGGATATGATCCATTTTAGGAGACAGACTCACTGCCAGTTTTGTGAGCAGGTATTTACCCCCTCCAATTTCAAGGTTCAACATCATGATCACCTTAGGGAAAAGCTCAATTATATTGGAGCTCTATGTAATTACTGCAACCTCCGCCACAAGAATGCTCTGGAGAGTTTAGTTCTAATTGCCCATAATATGTCTTATGACATGGGCTTAATTTTGAGGGAGTTTACCATGGATTCAAATATTAAGAGCAATATCCTCATGAGACAGGGGACGAAATATCTTAAGGTGGAAATAGGGAAGCTTAAATTTCTTGATTCACTGGCTTTTATTACAGGTAGTCTTTCATCCCTAGCAAAGACCCACATTGATTCAGCCAGCCCCTTAACATTCACTCACTCAATGATAGAGGGTTTGCCCAAAAAGAGTCACCACCTACTCTTAAAGGGTAAGCAGTTTTTCCCTTATGAATATACCACAAAAATCAGCTGCTTTAATGACACATCACTCCCTCCTATTGAAATGTTCTACAGCTCCCTAAACAAATCAGGTATAACTTTGGACGAATATAGACATTCTAAATTAGTATGGGAGGCTACAGGGTGTAGGACATTAAAAGACTACCTCCTCATTTATTTGAGGTGTGATGTAGGATTACTGGCTGACATTTTTACACACCACAGGGCAATTCTAAATGATATATATTCTTTAGAATTGACACACTATTGCAGCCTCCCAGGGTACTCCTACGACTGCTTCCTGAAAAGTAGCAGAATATCGCTGGAGTTAAGTGCAGATGTGACGTTGCACAATCTCTTATCACAAAACATACGAGGGGGTTTTACAACTGCAGTTAGGAGTTATGTCAGAGCTAACAACCGCTATGTCAACCCATCTTTTAACCCCCAGGAGGATAGGTCTTCATTCTTACTTTATCTCGACTTTAACAGCCTCTATGGGAGTTGTATGACTAGGAAATTGCCCCATGGGGGACTAAGGAGACTATCATCTGATGAGATGAACTCCTTCATTAGCGGGGGGAAGATAATGACAGAACAGCCTTTCTCTTCTAACAAAGGGTACTGGCTCTTAATTGACACCAAACTTTTAAGACCCGAAATAGCTAGACTAACAGACGATCTGCCCCTTTGTTTACACCATAGGGGAATAAGTATGGAGGATATCTCACCATTTAGTAGGGGACTTCTGGAAACAAATAACATCACACACCTCCCCCCAAAAAACATCAAACTGGTTGGAGATCATCTCCCCAAAAAACATTATTTCATATCTCTTCACCTTTTACAACTATTTATTGAGATAGGACTTGAAGTGGAAACAATACATGCAATTTACGAGTTCCACCAGTCAGATTTTATGGCAGAATTTGTTAACACCAACGTTAACAATAGAAATGCCTCCAGCAGTAATGATAGGAAAACACTCTTCAAATTACTGACGAACAGTGTTTTTGGTAAAACGCTACTGAATCCAGCTCGTTATGCCATTGACACCAAACTAGTGACTTCAGCTAGGGCCTTTTTACGAGAGGTGAAGAATCCCCGCTTTAAACGAATGGTGCATTTAGGCGACAATAAATTATTGTCTGTCAGTTCCAGACCATTCATTAAAATTACTCATCCTAATTACATTGGGTTCCAGATTCTTGAGCTAGCAAAATACAGCTTGTACCATTTTTGGTACAGGGTACTTAAGAACCACTATTCAGATAGGGTACAACTGGTGTATAGTGATACAGACAGTTTCATTTTCACCTTACTAGCTGAAGATGTCTTTAATGAGATGGGGAAAGAACCCCTTAGTTTGTGGATGGATACGAGTAATTTTCCTGAAACTCACCCCTTGTATGATCCTTCTAAAAAGGGTGTTTTAGGGCTGTTAAAGTCAGAGGTGTCAGATAAACACATCCTTGAAGTTGTGGCACTCAAGCCCAAAATGTATAGTGTGCTTTTGCTTGACAATAAAAATTCCATCACCGCTAAGGGTATTCCCCGAGCTGTGCAAAGATCTTTAACACATAACCACTTTAAAGAGACCCTTCACAGTAATGGTGTAGTAAATACTTTTAATTACTCACAAATAAGAAACATAGGGGGGCAGATGGCAACCACATTCAATACTAAGAGGGGTTTAAGTGCATTTGATGATAAGCGCTTTTACCTAAATAAATACACTAGCCTAGCGTATGGTCACCCAGACATACCATCCGAGCCCCACCCCAACACCTCAGTCCAAGGAATGTCCACCGAGAGTGAAGGTGGTGACGTCATTGAACCACAAGGAGAGGAAGGACAACACCCCACCAGCGAGAGTGAACCCTATGACGTCAGCAGTCAGTCACCTGAGGGAGGCGCACTACATCCCATTCACTCTCTGGGAGATGATGAGTCATCATCTTCGTCCCAGGAGGAGGAGGAGGAGGGGGAGGAAGACCCCACAACGGACTTGTGGGCGAGAAGGAGAGGTCTTGTTAATAAATATTATGTGGGTGGAGATGACCTACAATACGACTATGTTTAACCCTATGTACTTTGATAATATAATCTATAAATCATCAGGATTATTTCTTTTTCTCCTTCTTTAAGTATAGAGGCTTAAAATATATCCAACTTAAAAACAACTAAGGGAGGCTGGTCCCTCTTACGGTACACTCAAGGTCATCAAGTATGAGGAGGGCTGGTGAGGGGGGACCGCCCCTACTGCGAGGATCCTGTTTTTACACCTGTCCCATAGGGGGAGGTGGGGGGGGGGGGGGGGGTAACTACCGCTCACCTGAGTGTTTATTATACAAATATACTGTCATACTTTTCTGTATAAATGAACATGAGCATGAACATAGCGACACATAATAGATACCTATCTTCACTATTTTACGATTGTTGCTGCCCCACACCTTGGGCGACCTAATATGGGGTGGCTCTAAGTGGCACCCCGCCTCTGATTTTCTTATCTGATTACCCTTCATAGGCAGCTACTTTACTGTAAATGAACATGATCATAGTGGCACATAATAGATACCTATCTTCACTGTTTTTTCGACTGCTACCACTCACACCTTGGGTGACCTAATATGGAGTGGCACTATGTGGCTCCCCGCTTCTGATTTCTTATCTGATCTCCATACATAGGTGGCACACAGAGGCGCATTCTAATCTACTTATATATATATATATATATATATATATATATATATATATATATATATATATATATATATATATATATATATATATATATATATATATATATATATATATATATATATATATATATATATATATATGTCGTACCTAGTAGCCAGAACGCACTTCTCGGCCTACTATGCAGTGCCCGATTTGCAAATATAAGCCAAGTTTTCTTTCATTGTTATATTTTCTCTAATTTTTTTGTTATGAAATGATAAAGCTACCCATTTCATTATGTATGAGGTCAATTTTTTTTTATTGGAGTTAAAATTAACGTAGATATATGACCGAAAGTAACCAACCCTACCTAACCTAACCTAACTTTATAGGTTAGGTTAGGTTAGGTAGCCGAAAAAGTTAGGTTAGGTAGGTTAGGTAGTTGAAAAACAATTAATTCATGAAAACTTGGCTTATTAGGCAAATCGGGCCTTGCCTAGTAGGCTGAAAAGTGCGTTCTGGCTACTAGGTACGACATATATATATATATATATTGGTAGTAGTTTTTCTTGTAAACATATGTTGTTGAATATGACCGAAAAGGTTAGATTAATAATTCGAACACCAATTTTCTCAATATTTCTTATGTTGTTTTTTTCACTGATGGTGGTGATGGAAAAATCAATTCTCTAAAATTCCTTTTTATTAATGGTCTGACGCCTAGAAACGTTTTGTAAAGGCTTCTAACATTCTCAAAGACTTGTTTACACTTAACACTACACTTATGATACACTTGATACACTGTGTATGAAACATTTGACATAACTCTTGGTTTTTATTGGTTTTGGGTGAGGTGGGTACATGAGAATGGAAGTAACTGCAGAGGGCCTATTGGCCCATACTTTGCCTTGAAGTGGGTAGAATATAGTTATGCATTAATTGGCTGTTGATTGCTGGTGTTGACATTTTGATGTGAAGTGCCTCGTTGATGTCGAGCCGCCTGCTATCGCTGTACCTATCGATGATTTCTGTGTTGTTTGTTTAGATTTCTCTAGTGATGGTCTGGTTGTGAGAAGAGATTATATGATCCTTGATGGAGCCCTGTTGTTTATGCATTGTTAGTCGCCTGGAAGGAGACATTGTTGTCTTGCCTATTTACTGAGTTCTTTGGGGATTACAGTCCTCAAGAGGGCATTTAAAGGCATAGACGACGTTGGTTTCCTTCAAAGCATTCTGCTTGGTGTCTGGGGAGTTTTTCATGAGTAGATTGTCCGTTTTTTTGTTTTATAATAAATTATTAATTGTATTTTCTGGTTTTTGTCTGTAGGGACAACGTTCCTTTCAACATTATCTTTCAGGACCCTTTCCTCCGTTTTATGAGCCGTCGAAAAGTTCTTGTAAAATAGTCTAATAGGGGATAAAAGTGTTGTGTTGGTTGACTCTTCAGAGGTTGCATGGCGTTTCACCTTTCTTTTTATGATGTCTTCAACGAAACTATTAGAGAAGCCGTTGTTGACCAGGACCTGCCTTACCCTTCAGAGTTGTTCATCGACTTCCTTCCATCCTGAGCTGTAGCTGAGAGCATGGTCGACGTAAGCGTTGACAACACCCCTCTTGTACCTGTCTGGGCAGTCACTATTGGCATTGAGGCACATTCCTATGTTTGTTTCCTTAGTGAAGACTGCAGTGTGGAAGCCTCCGCTCCTTTTCGTGACTGTTTCACCCAGAAAGGGCAGCTACCCATTATTCTTCATCTAGTAAGAGAAACTCAACACAGAATTCCGCTCTAATGCCTCCTTCAGCTCTTGCAGACATCTGGCATCAGGTTCCTGCATAAAATGGTCGTCAACATACCTGCAGTTTATGGCGGGTTTCAAGTCCATGTCAAGTAAGACCCGTGCTCAATGGTGCCCATGCAGAAGTTCGCAAACAGGACACCTAGGGGTGAATCCATTACCTAGATGGGGTCGCCATGGGTTCTCCCCTTGTCAGGAGACAGATTTTTCCTGCTCTTTCGTGCACTGGATGAGGTACGAAATTGCAGAGTGCACCAGTGATGTGCACCGTGCTTCAACTTTCTAAATATTACTCCTTCACAAGTCGTGTTGGGTGTCGATAGGCAGTCCGTGATATTTATTAGTCATTGATGTCATTCTGATCGCTGAATCAGGTCTGGGAAGGAAATTACAGGAGGGAGTATATTTAGGGAAGTTTTTGTACAAGTCAAGAGTAGAGAGGGAGGTTTGGGGGGGGGGGGGGGGTAACGGTTGAAGGCTACCCTCCCCATCACGTGTTCACCTCGCGAGAGAGAGGGTAGCGTCATGAGGCAGGTACGCCATTGGCCAAGGCGCTTGAGCCTCAGGAATGCTAAACCGTGATTGGCCAAGAGGCTGAGGGGTACTGCATGGCACCCGGAGCCGTCTTGGCGCCAAAACAGTTATTCTTTCCAGGAACGTTGCTAACAAAGGACGTACTTTCTCGTGCTAAGGCCAAGCACCGGGAAATACCACCTGCAATGTCACTAAAATCACGCTCATCGTCGTATTATCTTTCCGGGTGCCGTGCGTAAGAATCCGGCGTCGCGGGAAGGTGTATTCAACGATATTAACAGTGTGAACTTTGTCATCTAAGCCGCGTGATCATGAGACGCCATCTCAGAGCAACTGGACTGAGGGAGGCTGTTATAGTCGGGTGTTGGTGACATCGTCCGTCTATCGCACCTTAGCTTCAAGGTATCGCAGTAAGACGAGCTAGGGAAGGTTTCAGTGTTATGAGGGAAACCTTAAATTCATAATTCCGAGGAATTAGCAGTGAGCAGTGAAGGACTCATTCTCATTCTCGTGTGCTGTGTAGCACCGCGTACCGTTGTACCCGTTGTACCGCTTCGGTAAGGAGGGCGTGGTACTACCATCAGTTGTTTGTGTAACTGTGTGCCGCGTGTACCCTCGGCAAACCCTGAGCCGAGCGTCTCACGTCACCCTGGTCTGTATGTGTGGTCCACCACCCCGTGGTCCACCTACCCGTGGTTCAGCTTACCCGTGGTCCAGTCGACCATGTGTACGAAGTAGTGAGGACGTCTACTTCACCAGCAGCAGCAGCAGAGATGGGAATGGTAGACGTATGGGTGTGTGTGTATGTATGTACCGGCCGGTGAATTAATATAAGTACACTGTTACCGTTTTTGGGTAATTAAACTCTGGAGCTGGTTTTGCACCCAGTGGTCCGTCTGTCCTCTCTCCCTGTCGACCACCTGGTGAGGTGAATGGGAATTGGAGGCCTGTGAGTTACCCTGTTTGACGTCAAGTTGAGGTGGAGCCCAACTGTGAGATTGACGTGTGTGAGGACACATAGAGACACATTCAGTGGTGGAGCAAAGAGATCTTTAATTGTTTCCATTTCTCTATATGTGCCGCGTATGTAATTCTATTGTAATTGTTCCCCGTTTCGCAGTAAAGTTTTTTTTTATTTATTTTTATTTTTACATTCAAGCATGCAAGTTAAATACAATAAATACAATAAAACAACATCGGAAACATAACAAAACAAAACAAAACACCACCGGCCAGAAGGACCGACAACACAGTACAACAATTAGCAAAACTGGAGAAACACAGCATACATCAAGACAAGAACATAAAAAATAGAAAACAATATAAACAAGCAATCAGTGCAAGCAAATAAAGCCAAGAAAACAAAACACAGTAACATATAAATGAGATAAGACAAGGTGGGTGTATATATACCAGCCCATTAAACACGCAAATTACCATGATAATTTTTTTTTTTTTTACATGCAAGCATGCAAGTTAAATTACAATAAAACAACAAAACGAAACATAACAATACAAAACAAGAAACCGCCGGCCAGAAGGACCGACAGGACAACAATTACCAAAATCTGAGGAGGTTACAGGAAATGCAGGAGAAAAACATAACAAGATACAAAACACAAAACAATTACAAACAAGCAAGCAATGCAAGTAAAACAAGAAAACATAGAAACAATTTAAAACATTATAGCAATATAAAACAAACAGACAGAAGTGCCGGCCTGAAGGACCGACAGCAAAGCACAACAGTATGAACAATATAAAATACAACAAGAAAGCACATCATACAACAAGCCAATAGCAAACAAAATAAAATAAAAAACAATCACAACACGTAAAAGATAAAATAAAACACACAGGGCAAGGTAACAACACAAAAAACAAATACATGAATACACACACACCAAACCACCTGCCTCACCACAAACAAAGGGAGAGGCACGGTCACAAACTACCAGATGGCAAACAAACAGCCAGAATGGCACACAGCTCAAGAGTAAGCACAGAATTAGGAAATCACCGGACATACTTGCCCAGAAACATGTCCCGAGGGAACCGTACATTGAACGCCTCCCAGCGCAACCACTGCCAAGGGCCCGGACCATCCACCAGGGACGCCATTTCATCTGGGACGTTGGCAACAAACACCCGCAAAAGGGGACCCAAATGGTATCACTCCTGAGGCGAGTGACCGGCACACACTCCCACACCGAGGGAATCGCCCCATCATGAAAGGCCTGTGACTCCTCGTATATCGGTAACGCAGCAATCCCCAACCAATGACCCGACGGCATCACAGACTCCGGCACCACGTTCCCCAAGTCCCAACGTACTTCCTCATAGGAGGGAGCCGGACAAAGGGCACCACCACAGGGGCACCAGCATCCACGGGCACACCACTGGACGACCGCCGGGAAACCAAGCAACGCGCATCCTGCTGTAAGGTCACCACCAGGCCACGCCCAACACCAGATATCCTCCATCCCAGGCAGCGGAGGCCACCACTCCCCACCGCAGAGAGTCCTCCAGTGGAGAAGGAACAGAAGGCACACCCGAGACATGTACACCATCGCCAGCAGGCACATGGACCTCTGCCACCACTAACTGCGGAGCCAGCAACGCAACCGGATCCACTCCGTCCACACCCGAAGAACCACAGTCACTGAATTCCCCAACATCGGCCCAGGCAGACGACGCACGCCTGGATCGTTTGGGCACCGGCCGGAGATCGTCAGAGCCGGAAGCGGACCCAGAAACACGGGCATCACTAGCTGGACGAACCGACACCCGCCGCAGAATGGCAGCAGCCTCGACTACAGGGGGAACTGAACCACACACAGCAGGAGGCTCCGCAGCCACCCCAGCGCCCAGCACAGTCGGCACCCGAGGTGAAGATGCAGGGCCAGGCGCAGCAGCCGAAGACGAGTGAGCAGACAGCGATGCCTCACAGGGAGCATCAGGAAGGCCCACGGGAGCAGCAGGGCCAATGACAAGAGCAGGAGTATCATCTGACGGCACTGCAACGTCCAGAGGAGGGTCGGCGACAACCGGGGAAACTTTGGGCGACGCTGGGGGAGCCTCAGCAGCTAACGGGACGTTCACCTCTGTTACGGACCTGAGCCCAGCGTCCGAGCCCGGAGCAGTGACGACCACGCCATCTGTGGGTCAGCTCCCGAAACCCCCTCCAAATGGACGACGCCATCTAGTGAGGACGAGATATACCGGCCACAAGGGCTAGTTCCCGTCCTGATCAGCTCATAACACAGCCGCTGCTGACCTCTGGTGAGGTGACTCTTGGACAGCAACGCCATCTATGGAGCGGATAGGTGGACGTTTGTGTCTAAGCCTGTGAGTGAGGTGCCCTAGAGTGTCATTAGTACTGATGACGTGTCTGATTACAGAGTCGACCTGGGACTGCTGAATCGGACGTTGGAGCAGTCTACCCAAGGCAGCCGTAGAATCTCCAAGTGTTAGCTGCAGAAGTTGTGAGTCACCCCCCGGATGAACACTGTTGTGTTAGCCTGCCTGTGACGTGGCAGTTGAGGATTTGTAGTACCCGGGGCTGACTGGAGGAGAAGACTAACCACTGGGGTGTTGTGGCGAGGAGAGTGATCTGTGGGATCACACGAGGCTCCTGCCTAGGGCTCGCAACCCTAGTATCGGTCGTGGAGTGGCCTACGCAGCGTAGCTGATTGGAACCTGCCAGCTACAGGCTGGATTTGTGGTTGAAGGCCTCCACGACGGTGCCCCCAGTGGAATTGTGATTTGGCTGGCCTGTGGCCAGGGTAGACTCGAGAGAATCGAAGGATTCATCGTGAGGCCACAAGAGGACCAAGAGCTAAGCATCGTTGAGCACCGTGGAATACTCCGCATCTTCAGAGGAAGACCAGATTGTATATAATAGGGTTTATACCTCCCCCGTGTGATAAAATATATATTATTTATGGTCACGGTGATAATTATATATTTAAGTTTTTGCCTTTGTCTCCCTTCCCCTTTAATTTACTTGCGTTACGGAACACACCCCTTGAAAGCCACTACTAACATGGGGCCGGATACCCAAACTCTATTAACATCAGAGAAAGAACCCAGTTGCGACCCAATAGGGCCGTAACAACCTCCTCACCCCCGGAGTCCTCCTCCAGGGGGAGCGGCGGGAAATCCTCATCCCGGAACAAGTTGATGGGAGCAACCGGAGCCGCATCGCACCCGGAAGCCTGATGCCCCATCAGGGCACACAGGAAACAGGTACGGGGCTGCCAGGCATAGTACACCCGGGCGTAGTACCCCATAAGCCGGACTGAAGATGGAATATCCGACCGCAGGCGCATCCCCATGGTGCGAATGTTCGTCCGCCTACCTGCATACCTCCCAGAGGAGAGTGTGTTCACCTGCACACTGACGACTGCTCCAAACCGCTAAAAGTAACATTGGAGGAGGTCCTCGGGAAACTCCAGGGGTGCCCCATGCACACTGACTTAAGTCAGGGCACCACTACGGTCCGAGATGGACATAGAGCCAGCACCACCCGGCAACGGCAACGAACGCCCCTCGTAACGACGGAGGAAGTCATGGTACTCCTCCTCCTTCACGAACTTGATAACAACCCGGTGGGCAGTTACAAGCTCAACACCGTAGATGGCCATCACAGGGATACGGAGCATGTCGCACATAACCATTTCTATGTCCGCATATCCAGCATGACCAGTGAACTCCAGCCCCACGAAATTTACCTGCACAACAGGAGGAAGATGGCCTCCCATGGCAAGCTCGCCACATCAACCTTTCAGCAGTAAAGTGATAACATGGAGGTTTCCCTTGGTTATTGATAATTCTTGTATTATATTGGTCAGCGCTTATTTTACTGTTGTGTTGTGGTAAAGTTGTGAATTATTGGGGAAGATAATTTACTGGGAAAGTCATTTACAAGTTTTGCCATGAGTGGCAAGGATGTACTGGGTTTTACTGTGTTGTACTGTGATGTACCGTGTAGTACCGTGTTGTACTGTGCGTGAACTGTAGACAAGTTGTGTCCTTGGTGGAATGGTAGTGTGTACTTTGAAGGATTCCGTGAGAATTGAAGTCATTTAACGTCACCGGGGTCACGATTTACTTAACGAGGTCATTGTTGCTTTGTTGAGCATCGTTGGGATTAACGTAGAGACGTGTAACGGCAACAGTCACAGTGAAGTTCACGCAGTGGAGAAATTGTCAAGTGAAGACTAATGTAGTGTTTACGAAGTAACGAGCTGTCATTAACTAAGTTGTAATTAACGTAAAGGGTTGACCGGTCTGTCATGATCGAAGTCAATTGCTCTGTAATTAAGCTGTTGTAATTTGTTGGACTGATCGGATCTGTCTGCGGGCAGAGTGATTAAGCACTCAAAGCTAATTAAGGAGAATTAGTACCCGCCACTTAGTGAATTCACAAGGTGTTGTTTACACGGAGTGTCTTGTAACCTTGTGTGGTACAGTAGTTTACCCTAGTTAAGGTAATCTTCTCGTAAGACCGGAAATGAACTGTCAGTTGGAAGACAGTAGGCTTTATCAATACTCTTCTGAATTAATAGGCTGTTTTATTCAGTAATTAATTGGGAATTACTCACCGAATGTTTGACTTTCAAGTTGATGTAATTATTTGATTTATGATTTATTGCTGCCATTTAAGTGTCGTTGAGACACGTGTGTGTTAGCGTAATTGTTTAAATTCAATTAGTGTAACTTTTGTTGTTGATTGTCCTAAGAGACAAGTGTTCAAGTAAGATTTTTATATGGGGTTATCATTCTTGTATTAACCGCCTTGTTACTTGGTACCTCGTTGAGAGCAGCGAGCGCCAGTCAAGTTTTGTGATTATAGTGTTTGTTGAGAAGGGTGGCAACCACCACCCGGGTCGGACGTTCCCCCGGTCTCCCTGCTGGTGTTTACATTGGGCGATTGTTGGTTGCCCTGACGGGTGGTTGCAATCACTGCAGGGTGATTGTTTTTCAGTTTCAGCATGGGGACTTACGTGCCGCCACTAAGAAGGAAGGATTCAGCTGGGCTGACATTTACCTGTCGGGTGGATATTGGCGTCGTCAGCAACACTCTGTTTGCAGTTTTGGGTGTGAAAGTGGAAGGTCTCGTCGGTCTACAGGTTGTTCGTGACGACAGAGTAGTTGTGAAGTTCGCCGAGAGTGGCTTGTTCCGGAGGTTTCTCGACCAGTATGAGGACAAGGTGGTGGGGCTGAGCAACGGTTTTGCCTCTGTGACTGTGACGAACTTGAGTGTGGAGTACACATACGTGTCTATTAAGAATGCGCCGTTTGAAATGTCTGAAGATCTTCTCCGTCGGGCTCTTGCCAGGTATGGGCGTGTGGACTCTATTCGTGTCTGTAGATACACGACCGGGGACGTCAAGGGACTCGGTAATGGTTACAGAATGGCTAAGATGGTTCTTCATGGGAATGTGCCTTCTTCTCTCGTGCTTGCTGGCTTTATGGTCTGCTTCTACCATGGGCAGACTTGGACGTGTTTTAAATGTGGCCACGTTGGACATTTGGCTGCTGCCTGCGACACTCGGATGTATGATCGGGTAAATGTGTTTCATGAAGCGGATTTTCCTCCCTTGCCCGAGAGTGAAGATGTCTCGGTTGTGGATGATACCCCTTGTGAGAGGACGGCCGCGGTGATGGGTGCTGCTCTATTAAGTGCGGTTGGTGGTGTGGGTGTCGGGGTGGTGGGGAGGTGCAGACCCGCCCCTGCTATCGGCTTCCTCGCCTCCGCCGGCCCCGCCGGTCCCGTCTCCAGCTCCTGTGTCGCCTGATGGGTGTGGGTCTGTACCCCCTGTGGATGAGGCTGATGTTTTTCCGGATCGTGTGTTGCCCGGTGACTTGCGGCCAGCCGTGGGCTCTACTGGGATGCCTCCTGCTGGGGGCGACAGTTCGGATGATCAGAGGCTTCTGTCCAAGCGTTCCCGGAGGGCTAGGAGTGAGTCGCCCCCTCGTGGGTGGGCTGCAGAGTGTGAAGATGTGGATGGTGATGATGTGATGGAGGGGACCTGTGTGGCCTCCTTTGGCGCCTACGTTGCCTGCTGCTGGTGCCTCCCCTCCCTGGGAGGTTGCCCCTAGTGATCGTGACCTCGTGGTGGTCCTCACGAAAACTGTGCGCTGGGAGCCCTCTGATCTTGTGCCCGGTGGTGGGGGCCCTAGCAGGTGTGCGTTCCCTGTGGTTCCCCCTGGAGTGAAGAACCGTGTGACTATCAGAACGGACCTCTGTGGGTACCCTTGTCCGTCCCCTGGTGCTCGAACCCCTCGTGCTGCACCCTTCCCTGTGGTACCGGCCAATGGGGTCCCGCTCGATGCGTCGCAGGCTTTGGAACTTACTGTGGATAGCCGGGTGTGTCCGGCGCCGTGGTGCCTTTATATACTATTTGGGTACCGAGGGTGAAGTGTTTTGTTTATGGGGTACCGGAGCTGATGCCTCAGCCTTGTGCATCGCCTGGTAGACCGGTGTCTGATGATGTCTAGCTCGTTTGGGAGGCATACTGTTTGCGGTTTCCGAAGAGGGAGTTTCCCGATATATATGCGTAGTTTTGTGCTTGCATTATATGCTCCTGGAACGTTTATAACTTGTTGTATTGTCTGCTATGTGGTTGTTTTGTTTGCCTAATTTAGGCCTTTGTGTAAATAGTTTTTTGTTTTTTGTTCATACTGAAATGTTTCCATGTGTGTTAGACTGTTATCTTCTGTGTTGTGTTCCTAATGGTGTTCTGTGTGTGTGCGTGTGCTTCTGGTGTGTGTGTTTATTTTGTTTTTCTGCCGGGTCCTGCGTGTTTCGGTATTATTTTTCATGTGTGTCTGGGTTGTGGTTGCCTGTTGTTTCACGGTTCCTGTGTGTTCTGGTCGAACGATCGCGTGTTTCTGTACTGTTTGTGTGCCGGGTGTTCCGTGGGTTGTGTGTGTGTATTGAATTTTTTTTACTTTGTACCTTTGCTTCTGAATGATTAATTTTTCGCCATTGTGTGGTTTTAATGTATGTAACTTGGCGCGCTTCGTCTGGGTTGTGCAGTTTATTCTTGTGTTTTCTACTGACTTTTGCTTGTTTCATGGATTCTTATTTACGTTTTGCACTATGAAAATTGCCCACTGTGTTTTTATTGTGTTCACGTATGTTCAGCTTTTGGTGTGTCATCTGTATTGTATTTGTTCTGTGTTGCTTGCATGTCAGTTGGTGTTATGTTGTTGGCTGGTGTGTGCTGGTGTAAGATTTTTCTTTTGGTGCTTCGTTGCCTTAATGTTGTAATGCTTTCTTTGTCATGTATTTGTTTTTTAAATAAATAAAGAAACAAAATTATAGTATTTGTTCACCGTAAAGCCGTGACAATATTGATTGCAAGCTTGCGTCACCAGTGGGCACCACTGTGTTCAGTTAGTGTCATTAGTCAGTCAGCGACGACGGGATAAGGCTACCGTGGGTCCATCAGGCTGTTGAATATCTGTTCTTTAATGCGCCACTGGAGTGACAGTAAAGTAACGTAAACTCTTTGTTGGATGAGTTCTAGTTTTTGTGAATAAAGTGTTATGTTTTAGGAAACGGTCGTTTACGTCAAACCTTCCAATATTACTGCCCCACATTTCATGTTCTGCAACGCTTTGCCTGCTTATGTTCATATCAAGTCTATATCTAAAGCTCGAGTCCATTGCACAGCACCACACTTCTATAAATAACGAAGTGAGAATCCAACGGCTACCCTCTATTACCTCTGTTAGGAGGAGCCAGTGACCTAAGTGACAGGTGACATACGTGTGGTGTCACCTGGCGGTGACACCACACGGATCACCTTGCTCTTGCTGTCCTATGATCTTAGGCTTTAAGATTAAATAACTGCCACTGGCAGCTCTTGCTGTTTAAGGTCTGACTCTCTTGCGAGGTAGTTGCGATTAACGTAACATCAATAGGAATGAATGCTTTTGATAATTGTCAAAGAAAAAAGAACACGCACCCGTGCACACAGGCACCGGGTAACAACATCACACACACATACAAGAATAAGCACCAAGCAAACAAAGACAAATAAAAAAACAAAAACACACGGACTACTCATACTTCTCCTGGCATTCCTGCTCCGGAAAACGCAAGCAGTAAGCTTCCCAAACCAACTGCTCGTCATCAGATACCGGACGGCCAGGAGCCGCACAAGGCCGAGGTATTAAATTCGGTACCCCAGTGACAAAGCCTCGCACCCGCGGAACCCAAATGGAAGAAGAGTCCACCGGGACAGGATGCACCAGGCCATCAAAGCCACACCCCATAGGACGATATCCATCAAACATCTCCCCAGACGGGATGACGACAGGGAAGGGCTTCTTCTTAGGCGGCCGGTCACAGGGCTGCGCACAGGGAAGCACACAGGGCAGCGCACAAGTCCCCACACCAACTTGCACACAAGATCCCACGTTGGATGCCTCACAACTAGGTGAGTACAGAGCTCCACACAGGGGGCACCGTCAGACGCGCCATGTTCTTCGCCGTCGGAGCTGTCACCCCCTACAAGTGTCGCCCGAGAAGACCCATCGGCCGGCCGCCCCATAACCGAGGTAGCACGACCACATGGTAAGTCAGCCTCAACGACGCCGGGGATGAGGCTGCCACCCACCAAGGACACCGGAACCGGAGAACCAACAGGCGTGGCTGGCGCGAGAGAAGGGACCCGCAAAGGCGAAGGAGCCCGCGATGAGGATGACACAGCCAGAGGGGAGAGGCCCGCATAGGTGAAGAATCCCGCGGAAGCGTTGAGGATGAACACAGGGGCGGGGCCGCACACACCACCACCTCGTCACGAGCACCACCACACGTACCCACCGGCCCACCAGCCGATGAACCTGGAACCTGGGACAATACCAGGCAACACATCCTGCACCACCAATGGAGGGAAATCCTCTTCTCTAAATGAATTAACGGGAGCAGCCGGTACCCCAGTACAAGCGGCCGCCTGGTGCCCCTCAAGGCCACAATGAAAACATTGTCGAGGCTGTCCTGCGTAGAACGCCTGCATAGCGTAGCCCATCAAGGTTACCATGGAGAGAACAGAAGACTTGAGCCGCAGGCCGAGAGTTTGGGTCCCACACGAGACCCCATACCACCTGCCCGAAGAGACGGAGTTCATCCGGATGGAAACTACAGTCGCAAACGGCCAAAGTACCGTCGAAGCAAGGCCTCCGTAAACTCAAACGGAACACCATACAGGGCCACATACGTTAACGAGCAGCACCGGTCAGAGATAGTGATGGTACCACTGTCCCCAGGGAGAGGAAGAGAGCGCCCATTGTAACGGGCCACGAAGTCTGTATAGACAGCAGTGGAGTTAAACTTCACAAGTGCCTGATGGTTGGTCAGCAGTTGGAGCCCATACACATCGGCAACATGAACATGTAGCATGTCCAACAGGACAATCTCAAGGGCCAGGTATGACCAACGTCCAGAAAATTCCAGACCCAAGGTCTCAGAGCGGCGGATAGGGGGGAGGGGGGGGGGGGTCCCCTCAACCAACAACAACCTCCCACACGGAACGCCTAGCAACGACTGAGGAGCAACTGGCGAACACGTCTAGACACCCTCCCTGGCGGCCAGGCCGGCAATCCTCAACATCAACACCTTGAGAATTCACTAAGTAGCAGGTACTGATTCTCCTTAATTAGCTACAAGTGCTTAATCCCTCTGCCCGCAGACAGATCCGATCAGTCCAACAAATTACAATGGTGCTACACAGCACACGAGAATGACCGAATCCTTCACTGTTCACTGCTAATTTCTCGGAATTATGAATTTAAGGTTTCCCTCATAACACTGAAACCTTCCCTAGCTCGTCTCACTGCGATACCTTGAAGCTAAGGTGCGATAGACGGACGATGTCACCAACACCCGACTATAACAGCCTCCCTCAGTCCAGTTGCTCTGAGATGGCGTCTCATGATCACGCGGCTTAGATGACAAAGTTCACACTGTCAATATCATTGAATACACCTTCCCGCGACGACGGATTCTTACGCACGGCACCCGGAAAGATAGCACGACGATGACCGTGACTTTAGTGACGTTGCAGGTGGTATTTCCCGGTGCTTGGCCTTAGCACGAGAAAGTACGTCTTTTGTTAGCAACGTTCCTGGTAAGAATAACTATTTTGGCGCCAAGACGGCTCCGGGTGCCATGCAGTACCCCTCAGCCTCTTGGCCAATCACGGTTCAGCATTCCTGAGGCTCAAGCGCCTTGGCCAATCGTGTACCTGCCTCATGACGCTACCCCCTCTCTCGCGAGGTGAACACGTGATGGGGAGGGTAGCCTGCTACCGTTACCCCCCCCCCCCCAAACCTCCCTCTCTACTCTTGACTTGTACAAAAACTTCCCTAAATATACTCCCTCCTGTAATTTCCTTCACAGACCTGATTCAGCGATCAGAATGACATCAATGACTAGTAAATATCACGGACTGCCTATCGACACCCAACACGACTTGTCAAGGAGTAATATTTAGAAAGTTGAAGCACGGTGCACATCACTGGTGCACTCTGCAATTTCGTACCTCATCCAGTGCACGAGAGAGCAGGAGAAATCTGTCTCCTGACAAGGGGAGAACCCATGGCGACCCCATCTAGGTAATGGGTTCTCCCCTAGGTGTCCTGTTTGCGAACTCCTGCATGGGCACCATTGAGCACGGGTCTTACTTGACATGGACTTGAAACCCGCCATAAACTGCAGGTATGTTGACGACCATTTTATGCAGGAACCTGATGCCAGATGTCTGCAAGAGCTGAAGGAGGCATTTGAGAGGAATTCTGTGTTGAGTGTCTCTTACGAGATGAAGAATAATGGGAAGCTGCCCTTTCTGGATGTAACAGTCCCGAAAAGGAGCGGAGGCTTCCACACTGCAGTCTTCACTAAGGAAACAAACTTAGGAATGTGCCTCAGTGCCAATAGTGACTGCCCAGACAGGTAAAAGGGGAGTGTTGTCAACGCTTACGTCGACCGTGCTCTCAGCCACAACTCAGGATGGAAGGAAGTCGATAAAGAACTCTGTAGGGTAAGGCAGGTCCTAGTCAACAACGGCTTCTCTAACGGTTTCATTGAAGACATCATAAAAAGAAAGGTGTAACGCCATGCAACCTCTGTAGAGTCAACCAACACAACACTTTTATCCCCTATTAGACTATTTTACAAGAACTTTTCGATGGCTCATAAAACGGAGAAAAGGGTCCTGAAAGATATTGTTGATAGGAACGTTATCCCTACAGACAAAAACCAGGAAATACAATTAATAATTTATTATAAAACAAAAAAACGGACAATCTACTCATGAAAAACTCCCCAGACACCAAGCAGAATGCTTTGAAGGAAACCAACGTCGTCTATGCCTTTAAATGCCCACTTGAGGACTGTAATTCCCAAAGAACTCAGTATATAGGCAAGACAACAATGTCTCTCTCCAGGCGACTAACAATGCATACATAACCGGGTTCCATCAAGGATCATATAATCTCTTCTCACATCCAGATCATCACTAGAGAAGTCTTAACAAACAACACAGAAATCATTGATAGGTACAGCGATAGCAGGCGGCTCGACATCAGTGATGCACTTCACATTAAAATGTCAACATCAGCAATCAACAGCCAATTAATGCACAACTATATTCTACCCTCTTCAAGGCACCGTATGGGCCAATAGGCCCTCTGCAGTTACTTCCATTCTCATGTACCCACCTCACCCAATACTCACCTCACCCAAAACCAATAAAAATCAAGAGTTATGTCAAATGTTTCATACACAGTGTATCAAGTGTATCATAAGTGTAGTGTTAAGTGTAAACAAGTCTTTGAGAATGCAAGAAGCCATTACAAAACGCTTCTAGGCGTCAGACCATTATTAAAAAGGAATTTTGGAGAATTGATTCTTCCATTACCACCATCAGTGAAAAAAACTAACGAAATATTGAGAAAATTCGTTTTGGAATTATTAATCTAATCTTTTCGGTCATATTCAACAACATATGTTTACAAGAAAAACTGGTACCAAAATATACTTATATATATATAAAAATATATATATATAAATATATATATAAATATATATATATATATATATATATATATATATATATATATATATATATATATATATATATATATATATATATATATATATATGTATATATATATATATATATAACTGAAAACTCACACCCCAGAAGTGACTCGAACCCATACTCCCACAACTGGTATGTACAGGGACGCCTTAATCCGCTTGACCATCACGACCGGACATAAGGAAGTGATAGCCGAGGCTATATGAACCACTTCCCCGCCGGCACTCGGATGGTAATCTTGGGCATAGCATTTTATCAAATCACCTCATTCTTTGGGGCACACGTGAGGAACACAAATGCAAACAAGCCTGAATGGTCCCCAGGACTATATACAACTGAAAACTCACACCCCAGAAGTGACTCGAACCCATACTCCCACAACTTTGGAGTTTGGGAAGTGGTTCATATAGCCTCGGCTATCACTTCCTTATGTCCGGTCGTGATGGTCAAGCGGATTAAGGCGTCCCTGTACATACCAGTTGTGGGAGTATGGGTTCGAGTCACTTCTGGGGTGTGAGTTTTCAGTTGTATATAGTCCTGGGGACCATTCAGGCTTGTTTGCATATATATATATATGTATATATATATATATATAGATGTCGTACCTAGTAGCCTAGTAAAAAATTAGAGAAAATATATTCATTCATGAAAACTTGGCTTATTAGGCAAATCGGGCCTTGCATAGTAGGCTGAGAAGTGTGTTCTGGCTACTAGGTATGACATATGTGTATATATATATATATATATATATTTATATATATATATATATATATATATATATATATATATATGTCGTACCTAGTAGCCGGAACGCACTTCTCGGCCTACTATGCAAGGCCCGATTTGCCTAATAAGCCAAATTTTCCTGAATTAATATATTTTCTTTAATTTTTTTCTTATGAAATGATAAAGCTACCCATTTCATTATGTATGAGGTCAATTTTTTTTTATTGGAGTTAAAATTAACGTAGATATATGACCGAACCTAACCAACCCTACCTAACCTAACCTAACCTATCTTTATAGGTTAGGTTAGGTTAGGTAGCCGGAAAAGTTAGGTTAGGTTAGGTAGGTTAGGTAGTCGAAAAAACATTAATTCATGAAATCTTGGCTTATTAGGCAAATCGGGCCTTGCATAGTAGGCAGAGAAGTGCATTCTGGCTACTAGGTACGACATATATATATATATATATATATATATATATATGTCGTACCTAGTAGCCAGAACGCACTTCTCAGCCTACTATGCAAGGCCCGATTTGCCTAATAAGCCAAGTTTTCATGAATTAATATATTTTCTCTAATTTTTTTCTTATGAAATGATAAAGCTACTCATTTCATTATGTATGAGGTTAATTTTTTTTTATTGGAGTTAAAATTAACGTAGATATATGACCGAACCTAACCAACCCTACCTAACCTAACCTACCCTATCTTTATAGGTTAGGTTAGGTTAGGTAACCAAAAAAGTTAGGTTAGGTTAGGTTAGGTAGGTTAGGTAGTCGAAAAACAACTAATTCATGAAAACTTGGCTTATTCGGCAAATCGGGCCTTGCATAGTAGGCTGAGAAGTGCGTTCTGGCTATTAGGTACGACATATATATATATATATATATATATATATATATATATATATATATATATATATATATATAGAAGAAGGCTGAGAAGTGTGTTCTGGCTACTAGGTATGACATATGTGTATATATATATATATATATATATATATATATATATATATATATATATATATATATATATATGTCGTACCTAGTAGCCAGAACTCACTTCTCAGCCTACTATTCAAGGCCCGATTTGCCTAATAAGCCAAGTTTTCCAGAATTAATATATTTACTATAATTTTTTTCTTATGAAATGATAAAGCAACCCTTTTCTCTATGTATGAGGTCAATTTCTTTTTATTGGAGTTAAAATTAACGTAGATATATGACCGAACCTAACCAACCCTACCTAACCTAACCTAACCTATATTTATAGGTAAGGTTAGGTTAGGTAGCCAAAAAAAGCTAGGTTAGGTTAGGTTAGGTAGGTTAGGTAGACGAAAAAACATTAATTCATGAAAACTTGGCTTATTAGGCAAATCGGGCCTTGAATAGTAGGCTGAGAAGTGCGTTCTGGCTATTAGGTACGACATATATATATATATATATATATATATATATATATATATATATATATATATGCGAACAAGCCTGAATGGTCCCCAGGACTATATGCGAATGAAAACTCACACCCCCCCGTTCGAGTCACTTCTGGGGTGTGAGTTTTCATTCATACCTAATAGCCAGAACGCACTTCTCAGCCTACTATTCAAGGCCCGATTTGCCTAATAAGCCAAGTTTTCATGAATTAATGTTTTTTCGTCTACCTAACCTACCTAACCTAACCTAACCTAGCTTTTTTTGGCTACCTAACCTAACCTTACCTATAAATATAGGTTAGGTTAGGTTAGGTAGGGTTGGTTAGGTTCGGTCATATATCTACGTTAATTTTAACTCCAATAAAAAAAAATTGACCTCATACATAGAGAAAAGGGTTGCTTTATCATTTCATAAGAAAAAAATTATAGTAAATATATTAATTCAGGAAAACTTGGCTTATTAGGCAAATCGGGCCTTGAATAGTAGGCTGAGAAGTGAGTTCTGGCTACTAGGTACGACATATATATATATATGTCGTACCTAATAGCCAGAACGCACTTCTCAGCCTACTATTCAAGGCCCGATTTGCCTAATAAGCCAAGTTTTCATGAATTAATGTTTTTTCGTCTACCTAACCTACCTAACCTAACCTAACCTAGCTTTTTTTGGCTACCTAACCTAACCTTACCTATAAATATAGGTTAGGTTAGGTTAGGTAGGGTTGGTTAGGTTCGGTCATATATCTACGTTAATTTTAACTCCAATAAAAAAAATTGACCTCATACATAGAGAAAAGGGTTGCTTTATCATTTCAAAATAAAAAAATTATAGTAAATATATTAATTCAGGAAAACTTGGCTTATTAGGCAAATCGGGCCTTGAATAGTAGGCTGAGAAGTGAGTTCTGGCTACTAGGTACGACATATATATATATATATATATATATATATATATATATATATATATATATATATATATATATATATGTCATAACTCATATGTCATAGTAGCCAGAACTCACTTCTCAGCCTACTATGCAAGGCCCGATTTGCCTAATAAGCCAAGTTTTCATGAATTAATGTTTTTTCGTCTACCTAACCTACCTAACCTAACCTAGCTTTTTTTGGCTACCTAACCTAACCTTACCTATAAAGATAAGTTAGGTTAGGTAGGGTTGGTTAGGTTCGGTCATATATCTACGTTAATTTTGACTCCAATAAAAAAAATTGACCTCATACATAGTGAAAAGGGCAGCTTTATCATTTCATAAGAAAAAAATTATAGAAAATATATTAATTCAGGAAAACTTGGCTTATTAGGCAAATCGGGCCTTGCATAGTAGGCTGAGAAGTGAGTTCTGGCTACTAGGTATGACATATGTATATATATATATATATATATATATATATATATATATATATATATATATATATATATATATATATATATGTCGTACCTAGTAGCCAGAACTCACTTTTATGCCTACTATGCAAGGCCCGATTTGCCTAATAAGCCAAGTTTTCATGAATTAATTGTTTTTCGACTACCTAACCTACCTAACCTAACCTAACGTTTTCAGCTACCTAACCTAACCTATAAAGATAGGTTAGGTTAGGTTAGGTAGGGTTGGTTAGGTTCGGTCATATATCTACATTAATTTTATCTCTAACAAAAAAAAATTACCTCATACAAAATGAAATGGGTAGCTTTATCATTTCATAAGAAAAAAATTAGAGAAAATATATTAATTCAGGAAAACTTGGCTTATTAGGCAAATCGGGCCTTGCATAGTAGGCTGAGAAGTGCGTTCTGGCTACTAGGTACGACATATATATATATATATATATATATATATATATATGTTTACTATATATATATATATATATATATATATATATATATATATATATATATTGGTGTATACTGGCAGCAGGTTTTCTTTCAAACATGTTTCATTGAATATGACCGCATATTCTGTATTTATTATTTTCTGGTTTAGGGCTTCTATCCCTCTAACTATTTTCTTAGCATCAGGGCTTAATTGGAATAGGAGTTCTCCAAAACTCATTTTCGTACTTTTAAGGTGAAGAAAAGAAGTGATTTACTATAGAGTGTATTACACTTATTTGTATAATTTGCACGACGTTTCGAACCTCCATGGTTCATTCTCAAGTGAACAGATCTTACAATACTAGTTGATTTTATACCCGCATTAGGTCAGGTGATAATACAATGAAGGTGAAAAACATGGGGGGATACATAAGGGATAAACATAGGGGCTGCAGAAGGCTTATTGGCCCATACGAGGCATCTCCTATCTAAACACAAAGATTAATCCAGTGTAATTGGCCTGTTATGTTGGACATTGTCTTCTGTGTTGGCATCGATATGTTCTTGTCTTGTCCTTACTCTCATGGTGGGTAGAGTAAATAGTTCCGTGATTTGGGTGTTCATGGTAGGTCGCTCTATTCTTATGTGAATTACCTCAAGAATTTGTAATCTTCTTGAATCTTGGGTTTTGTCTATTATGCAAGTATTCTTGTTCAACATTTCTCTTGTTAGAGTAATGTCATGGGCTTGTCTCATGTGATTCCTAGGGGCACCAGATTGAAGATGGCATGTCAAACGCCTCGTCAGCTTGGTCGACGTCATACCTATGTACTTACATTGAAGGTTACATCCTTCGTGGGGGCAAGTGTACATGTATACAACGCTTGACTGCTGTAGAGGGTTCTCCGTCGGCTTCGGGCTGTTTTTGATAAAGAGTTCGGAAGTCTTCTTGGTTTTGTAGAATATTATCAGGTTTATGTTTTGGTTAGGAGTAGTGCTTTTTACTCCTTTACGGATTATTTCTTTCATTATTCTTTCCTCTTTTATATGTTCACTGTGCATGGTTGATTTGTAATATAATTTTATTGGGGGTGTTGTGGTTTCTGTTCTAGGTTCTGAATTATACCAACGGTCCAAGTGTCTTCTTATAGCAGCGTTTATTTCCGCGTTGCTATATCCGTTGTTCACCAATACCTGAGTTACTCTTTCAAACTCTCTACTCACGTTGCTCCATTCGGAGCAGTGGGTAAGTGCTCGACGAATATAAGCATTGAGAACACTGGCTTTGTATCTTTGGGGGCACTCACTTCTACCGTTCAGGCATAATCCTATGTTGGTGGGCTTGGTATATACGTTGGTGCTTAAAGAGGTTCCTGTTTTTGTTATTAGTACATCCAAGAATGGCAGACTGTTATTTTCACTATTTTCATGTGTAAATCGGAGTACTGACTCTCTCTCTAGGTGTCTTTTTAGGTCAATTAGTTCATCTGAGTCTTTTACTATTACGAATATGTCATCTACATAACGGCAGTATACAGTTGGTTTTTGTCTGCTACTGAAGACCCTATCTTCGATGGTTCCCATATAAAAATTAGCAAATAAAACTCCTAAGGGGGAGCCCATTGCTACTCCGTCTATTTGTAAATACATGTCTCCTTGTGGACTGATGAAAGGGGCTTCCTTTGTACATGCTTCGAGAAGACTTTTCAAGTGTGGCTCAGGTATGTCTAATTTGGGGGTGCTCTCGTCTCTGTATACTCTGTCCAGTATCATTCCTATGGTTGTGTCGACTGGGACGTTGGTAAAAAGGGATTCAACGTCCAGGGAAGCGATGATTCCATCGGGCTGGGTAGATTTGATCAATTCTAGGAAATCTGCTGATGATTGTAGACTAAACTTACTTGGAGTGTATGGAGTTAGGAGTTCATTGAGTTTCTTTGCCAGGTGATAAGTTGGGGTTGGTATTTGGCTGATTATAGGGCGTAGTGGGTTACCTGGTTTATGCGTCTTAACATTGCCGTAGGCATATCCTAAGCCATAGTCGCCTTGAAGTTTATTGAAATGCACACTACCTTTCTTTGCGTTGATTGCTGTAATTGTTTTGTTTACTTTCCGCTTAAGGTCTTCTACGGGGTTCCTCGTGATTCGTTGAAATTTGGAGTCGTCACTTAGGATGTCGCTATTTTTGTTCATGTATTCATGGGTAGGAATCAATACATATGCTGCTGTTTTGTCGGCTTTTCTTATTGTTACGTCTTTCAGATTTTTTAGTTGTTTTGCTGCTTCTTTGAGTCGTGGGGTTAAGATTGTAGATGAATATGTTCCTCGTTTTTTCCCTGCTTCTGCAAGTAGTTCAGCTTGAAGTGTGTCAGTGGTGATGACTTTTTTGTTGTCTTCTAGCTTATGGATATCGTCCAGAAGCATTTCGATTTCCAGGCGTTTTTGATGCATCTTTGGTTTAGATAAGAATTTACAATTTAGACCAAGATTTAAGAGGTCTCGTTGGTCCTGGGTAAGATCATAAGAAGTCAGGTTAAAGTAGCCATCTTTAGGACGAGGGATTTTTAGCTGTCCACCGTTTAGGGATGTTAACTTACGGAGTGTCTTTGTTTCTACAAGAGTTTTATGTTGTTGTTTCAGGTTAAATAGTTCACTGTTGATGGTTTGCTTGAGTTGGATAGGGATGTCGTACTGGGTCCATTTGTTTAACAGATGCTCCGCCTGCTCTATAAAGGTTTAGAGCAGGCGAGGGCTTCCTTCTTCTTGTTTAGTTGATGCCGAATGAGCTCTTGCCTATACCTATAGGTAAACTCTGTATTGCGGACTGCTGGGTCATGTGGGTTTATATTGGTGTATACTGGCAGCAGGTTTTCTTTCAAACATGTTTCATTGAATATGACCGCATATTCTGTATTTATTATTTTCTGGTTTAGGGCTTCTATCCCTCTAACTATTTTCTTAGCATCAGGGCTTAATTGGAATAGGAGTTCTCCAAAACTCATTTTCGTACTTTTAAGGTGAAGAAAAGAAGTGATTTATTATAGAGTATATTACACTTATTTGTATAATTTGCACGACGTTTCGAACCTCCATGGTTCATTCTCAAGTGAACAGATCTTACAATACTAGTTGATTTTATACCCGCATTAGGTCAGGTGATAATACAATGAAGGTGAAAAACATGGGGGATACATAAGGGATAAACATAGGGGCTGCAGAAGGCTTATTGGCCCATACGAGGCATCTCCTATCTAAACACAAAGATTAATCCAGTGTAATTGGCCTGTTATGTTGGACATTGTCTTCTGTGTTGGCATCGATATGTTCTTGTCTTGTCCTTACTCTCATGGTGGGTAGAGTAAATAGTTCCGTGATTTGGGTGTTCATGGTAGGTCGCTCTATTCTTATGTGAATTGCCTCAAGAATTTGTAATCTTCTTGAGTCTTGGGTTTTGTCTATTATGCAAGTATTCTTGTTCAACATTTCTCTTGTTAGAGTAATGTCATGGGCTTGTCTCATGTGATTCATAGGGGCACCAGATTGAAGATGGCATGTCAAACGCCTCGTCAGCTTGGTCGACGTCATACCTATGTACTTACATTGAAGGTTACATCCTTCGTGGGGGCAAGTGTACATGTATACAACGCTTGACTGCTGTAGAGGGTTCTCCGTCGGCTTCGGGCTGTTTTTGATAAGGAGTTCGGAAGTCTTCTTGGTTTTGTAGAATATTATCAGGTTTATGTTTTGGTTAGGAGTAGTGCTTTTTACTCCTTTACGGATTATTTCTTTCATTATTCTTTCCTCTTTTATATGTTCACTGTGCATGGTTGATTTGTAATATAATTTTATTGGGGGTGTTGTGGTTTCTGTTCTAGGTTCTGAATTATACCAACGGTCCAAGTGTCTTCTTATAGCAGCGTTTATTTCCGCGTTGCTATATCCGTTGTTCACCAATACCTGAGTTACTCTTTCAAACTCTCTACTCACGTTGCTCCATTCGGAGCAGTGGGTAAGTGCTCGACGAATATAAGCATTGAGAACACTGGCTTTGTATCTTTGGGGGCACTCACTTCTACCGTTCAGGCATAATCCTATGTTGGTGGGCTTGGTATATACGTTGGTGCTTAAAGAGGTTCCTGTTTTTGTTATTAGTACATCCAAGAATGGCAGACTGTTATTTTCACTATTTTCATGTGTAAATCGGAGTACTGACTCTTTCTCTAGGTGTCTTTTTAGGTCAATTAGTTCATCTGAGTCTTTTACTATTACGAATATGTCATCTACATAACGGCAGTATACAGTTGGTTTTTGTCTGCTACTGAAGACCCTATCTTCGATGGTTCCCATATAAAAATTAGCAAATAAAACTCCTAAGGGGGAGCCCATTGCTACTCCGTCTATTTGTAAATACATGTCTCCTTGTGGACTGATGAAAGGGGCTTCCTTTGTACATGCTTCGAGAAGACTTTTCAAGTGTGGCTCAGGTATGTCTAATTTGGGGGTGCTCTCGTCTCTGTATACTATGTCCAGTATCATTCCTATGGTTGTGTCGACTGGGACGTTGGTAAAAAGGGATTCAACGTCCAGGGAAGCGATGATTCCATCGGGCTGGGTAGATTTGATCAATTCTAGGAAATCTGCTGATGATTGTAGACTAAACTTACTTGGAGTGTATGGAGTTAGGAGTTCATTGAGTTTCTTTGCCAGGTGATAAGTTGGGGTTGGTATTTGGCTGATTATAGGGCGTAGTGGGTTACCTGGTTTATGCGTCTTAACATTGCCGTAGGCATATCCTAAGCCATAGTCGCCTTGAAGTTTATTGAAATGCACACTACCTTTCTTTGCGTTGATTGCTGTAATTGTTTTGTTTACTTTCCGCTTAAGGTCTTCTACGGGGTTCCTCGTGATTCGTTGAAATTTGGAGTCGTCACTTAGGATGTCGCTATTTTTGTTCATGTATTCATGGGTAGGAATCAATACATATGCTGCTGTTTTGTCGGCTTTTCTTATTGTTACGTCTTTCAGATTTTTTAGTTGTTTTGCTGCTTCTTTGAGTCGTGGGGTTAAGATTGTAGATGAATATGTTCCTCGTTTTTTCCCTGCTTCTGCAAGTAGTTCAGCTTGAAGTGTGTCAGTGGTGATGACTTTTTTGTTGTCTTCTAGCTTATGGATATCGTCCAGAAGCATTTCGATTTCCAGGCGTTTTTGATGCATCTTTGGTTTAGATAAGAATTTACAATTTAGACCAAGATTTAAGAGGTCTCGTTGGTCCTGGGTAAGATCATAAGAAGTCAGGTTAAAGTAGCCATCTTTAGGACGAGGGATTTTTAGCTGTCCACCGTTTAGGGATGTTAACTTACGGAGTGTCTTTGTTTCTACAAGAGTTTTATGTTGTTGTTTCAGGTTAAATAGTTCACTGTTGATGGTTTGCTTGAGTTGGATAGGGATGTCGTACTGGGTCCATTTGTTTAACAGATGCTCCGCCTGCTCTATAAAGGTTTAGAGCAGGCGAGGGCTTCCTTCTTCTTGTTTAGTTGATGCCGAATGAGCTCTTGCCTATACCTATAGGTAAACTCTGTATTGCGGACTGCTGGGTCATGTGGGTTTATATTGGTGTATACTGGCAGCAGGTTTTCTTTCAAACATGTTTCATTGAATATGACCGCATATTCTGTATTTATTATTTTCTGGTTTAGGGCTTCTATCCCTCTAACTATTTTCTTAGCATCAGGGCTTAATTGGAATAGGAGTTCTCCAAAACTCATTTTCGTACTTTTAAGGTGAAGAAAAGAAGTGATTTATTATAGAGTATATTACACTTATTTGTATAATTTGCACGACGTTTCGAACCTCCATGGTTCATTCTCAAGTGAACAGATCTTACAATACTAGTTGATTTTATACCCGCATTAGGTCAGGTGATAATACAATGAAGGTGAAAAACATGGGGGATACATAAGGGATAAACATAGGGGCTGCAGAAGGCTTATTGGCCCATACGAGGCATCTCCTATCTAAACACAAAGATTAATCCAGTGTAATTGGCCTGTTATGTTGGACATTGTCTTCTGTGTTGGCATCGATATGTTCTTGTCTTGTCCTTACTCTCATGGTGGGTAGAGTAAATAGTTCCGTGATTTGGGTGTTCATGGTAGGTCGCTCTATTCTTATGTGAATTGCCTCAAGAATTTGTAATCTTCTTGAGTCTTGGGTTTTGTCTATTATGCAAGTATTCTTGTTCAACATTTCTCTTGTTAGAGTAATGTCATGGGCTTGTCTCATGTGATTCATAGGGGCACCAGATTGAAGATGGCATGTCAAACGCCTCGTCAGCTTGGTCGACGTCATACCTATGTACTTACATTGAAGGTTACATCCTTCGTGGGGGCAAGTGTACATGTATACAACGCTTGACTGCTGTAGAGGGTTCTCCGTCGGCTTCGGGCTGTTTTTGATAAGGAGTTCGGAAGTCTTCTTGGTTTTGTAGAATATTATCAGGTTTATGTTTTGGTTAGGAGTAGTGCTTTTTACTCCTTTACGGATTATTTCTTTCATTATTCTTTCCTCTTTTATATGTTCACTGTGCATGGTTGATTTGTAATATAATTTTATTGGGGGTGTTGTGGTTTCTGTTCTAGGTTCTGAATTATACCAACGGTCCAAGTGTCTTCTTATAGCAGCGTTTATTTCCGCGTTGCTATATCCGTTGTTCACCAATACCTGAGTTACTCTTTCAAACTCTCTACTCACGTTGCTCCATTCGGAGCAGTGGGTAAGTGCTCGACGAATATAAGCATTGAGAACACTGGCTTTGTATCTTTGGGGGCACTCACTTCTACCGTTCAGGCATAATCCTATGTTGGTGGGCTTGGTATATACGTTGGTGCTTAAAGAGGTTCCTGTTTTTGTTATTAGTACATCCAAGAATGGCAGACTGTTATTTTCACTATTTTCATGTGTAAATCGGAGTACTGACTCTTTCTCTAGGTGTCTTTTTAGGTCAATTAGTTCATCTGAGTCTTTTACTATTACGAATATGTCATCTACATAACGGCAGTATACAGTTGGTTTTTGTCTGCTACTGAAGACCCTATCTTCGATGGTTCCCATATAAAAATTAGCAAATAAAACTCCTAAGGGGGAGCCCATTGCTACTCCGTCTATTTGTAAATACATGTCTCCTTGTGGACTGATGAAAGGGGCTTCCTTTGTACATGCTTCGAGAAGACTTTTCAAGTGTGGCTCAGGTATGTCTAATTTGGGGGTGCTCTCGTCTCTGTATACTATGTCCAGTATCATTCCTATGGTTGTGTCGACTGGGACGTTGGTAAAAAGGGATTCAACGTCCAGGGAAGCGATGATTCCATCGGGCTGGGTAGATTTGATCAATTCTAGGAAATCTGCTGATGATTGTAGACTAAACTTACTTGGAGTGTATGGAGTTAGGAGTTCATTGAGTTTCTTTGCCAGGTGATAAGTTGGGGTTGGTATTTGGCTGATTATAGGGCGTAGTGGGTTACCTGGTTTATGCGTCTTAACATTGCCGTAGGCATATCCTAAGCCATAGTCGCCTTGAAGTTTATTGAAATGCACACTACCTTTCTTTGCGTTGATTGCTGTAATTGTTTTGTTTACTTTCCGCTTAAGGTCTTCTACGGGGTTCCTCGTGATTCGTTGAAATTTGGAGTCGTCACTTAGGATGTCGCTAATTTTGTTCATGTATTCATGGGTAGGAATCAATACATATGCTGCTGTTTTGTCGGCTTTTCTTATTGTTACGTCTTTCAGATTTTTTAGTTGTTTCGCTGCTTCTTTGAGTCGTGGGGTTAAGATTGTAGATGAATATGTTCCTCGTTTTTTCCCTGCTTCTGCAAGTAGTTCAGCTTGAAGTGTGTCAGTGGTGATGACTTTTTTGTTGTCTTCTAGCTTATGGATATCGTCCAGAAGCATTTCGATTTCCAGGCGTTTTTGATGCATCTTTGGTTTAGATAAGAATTGACAATTTAGACCAAGATTTAAGAGGTCTCGTTGGTCCTGGGTAAGATCATAAGAAGTCAGGTTAAAGTAGCCATCTTTAGGACGAGGGATTTTTAGCTGTCCACCGTTTAGGGATGTTAACTTACGGAGTGTCTTTGTTTCTACAAGAGTTTTATGTTGTTGTTTCAGGTTAAATAGTTCACTGTTGATGGTTTGCTTGAGTTGGATAGGGATGTCGTACTGGGTCCATTTGTTTAACAGATGCTCCGCCTGCTCTATAAAGGTTTGGAGGGCTTCCTTCTTCTTGTTTAGTTGATGCCGAATGAGCTCTTGCCTATACCTATAGGTAAACTCTGTATTGCGGACTGCTGGGTCATGTGGGTTTATATTGGTGTATACTGGCAGCAGGTTTTCTTTCAAACATGTTTCATTGAATATGACCGCATATTCTATATTTATTATTTTCTGGTTTAGGGCTTCTATCCCTCTAACTATTTTCTTAGCATCAGGGCTTAATTGGAATAGGAGTTCTCCAAAACTCATTTTCGTACTTTTAAGGTGAAGAAAAGAAGTGATTTACTATAGAGTGTATTACACTTATTTGTATAATTTGCACGACGTTTCGAACCTCCATGGTTCATTCTCAAGTGAACAGATCTTACAATACTAGTTGATTTTGTACCCGCATTAGGTCAGGTGATAATACAATGAAGGTGAAAAATATTGGGGGGATACATAAGGGATAAACATAGGGGCTGCAGAAGGCTTATTGGCCCATACGAGGCATCTCCTATCTAAACACAAAGATTAATCCAGTGTAATTGGCCTGTTATGTAAATATACATAACAGTCTGCCATTCTTGGATGTACTAATAACAAAAACAGGAACCTCTTTAAGCACCAACGTATATACCAAGCCCACCAACATAGGATTATGCCTGAACGGTAGAAGTGAGTGCCCCCAAAGATACAAAGCCAGTGTTCTCAATGCTTATATTCGTCGAGCACTTACCCACTGCTCCGAATGGAGCAACGTGAGTAGAGAGTTTGAAAGAGTAACTCAGGTATTGGTGAACAACGGATATAGCAACGCGGAAATAAACGCTGCTATAAGAAGACACTTGGACCGTTGGTATAATTCAGAACCTAGAACAGAAACCACAACACCCACAATAAAATTATATTACAAATCAACCATGCACAGTGAACATATAAAAGAGGAAAGAATAATGAAAGAAATAATCCGTAAAGGAGTAAAAAGCACTACTCCTAACCAAAACATAAACCTGATAATATTCTACAAAACCAAGAAGACTTCCGAACTCCTTATCAAAAACAGCCCGAAGCCGACGGAGAACCCTCTACAGCAGTCAAGCGTTGTATACATGTACACTTGCCCCCACGAAGGATGTAACCTTCAATGTAAGTACATAGGTATGACGTCGACCAAGCTGACGAGGCGTTTGACATGCCATCTTCAATCTGGTGCCCCTAGGAATCACATGAGACAAGCCCATGACATTACTCTAACAAGAGAAATGTTGAACAAGAATACTTGCATAATAGACAAAACCCAAGATTCAAGAAGATTACAAATTCTTGAGGCAATTCACATAAGAATAGAGCGACCTACCATGAACACCCAAATCACGGAACTATTTACTCTACCCACCATGAGAGTAAGGACAAGACAAGAACATATCGATGCCAACACAGAAGACAATGTCCAACATAACAGGCCAATTACACTGGATTAATCTTTGTGTTTAGATAGGAGATGCCTCGTATGGGCCAATAAGCCTTCTGCAGCCCCTATGTTTATCCCTTATGTATCCCCCCATGTTTTCACCTTCATTGTATTATCACCTGACCTAATGCGGGTATAAAATCAACTAGTATTGTAAGATCTGTTCACTTGAGAATGAACCATGGTGGTTCGAAGCGTCGTGCAAATTATACAAATAAGTGTAATACACTCTATAGTAAATCACTTCTGTTCTTCACCTTAAAAGTACGAAAATGAGTTTTGGAGAACTCCTATTTCAATTAAGCCCTGATGCTAAGAAAATAGTTAGAGGGATAGAAGCCCTAAACCAGAAAATAATAAATACAGAATATGCGGTCATATTCAATGAAAATATATATATATATATATATATATATATATATATATATATATATATATATATATATATATATATATATATATATATATATATATATATATATATATATATATATATATATATATATGTCGTACCTAGTAGCCAGAACGCACTTCTCAGCCTACTATGCAAGGCCCGATTTGCCTAATAAGCCAACTTTTCATGAATTAATTGTTTTTCGACGACCTAACCTAACTTTTTCGGCTACCTAACCCAACCTAACCTATAAAGATAGGTTAGGTTAGGTAGGGTTGGTTAGGTTCGGTCATATATCTACATTAATTTTAACTCCAATAAAAAAAAAAATGACCTCATACATAATGAAATGGGCAGCTTTATCATTTCATAAGAAAAAAATTAGAGAAAATATATTAATTCAGGAAAACTTGGTTTATTAGGCAAATCGGGCCTTGCATAGTAGGCCGAGAAGTGCGTTCTGGCTACTAGGTACGACATATATATATATATATATATATATGTCGTATATATATATATATATATATATATATATATATATATATATATATATATATATATGTATATATATATATATATATATATATATATATATATATATATATATATATATATATATATATATATATATATACATATATATATATACATATATATGTATATACATATATATGTATATATATGTATATATATATATATATATGTATATATATGTATATATATATATATATGTATATATATATATATATATATGTATATATATATATATATATATATGTATATATATATATATATATATATATATATGTATATATATATATATATATATATATATATATACATATATATGAATAGGAGCTGCATCGTATGGGCCAATAGGCCTTCTGCAGTTCCTATGCAGCTCATATATGTTTCCACCTAATTCCCATTCATTTGTACCTCTCCTCACTCTACCACTCTCTCCTGCCTGTATATAGTATGTCCAATACTTGACCTGTAAATCAATCCTACTGAAAATGTATTAATATACGAAAGTACTTAAGGAAATTTCTGTTTCAATTCTTCCTCCGTGATCTGACACTGTCACATTTTTAATCACGTGTTTATTTTTCGTGATTTACACACACACACACATATATATATATATATATATATATATATATATATATATATATATATATATATATATATATATATATATATATATATATATATATTTATAAATGTATAATCTTACTATGGAGTTACGCTCTAGTTTTCGGTCTGGAATAGCCTCTCGAGGGAGCAAAGCCCGCGTAGGTTGATACGGGGCAGCAGCTGTCACCCATGTAGCAGGTCCCCCGTCTCTACGGCGCCGAAAGTCTCTAATGAAAAGGCAAACTCCAAAACGATTGATTCCATCGCCGTCGCAGGAACTGTGAGAACGAGGGTGAAGGCAACAACGAACTGCCCTAGGGTCTTTAGATCCGAAGTTTTTCTTCGAAGTTCATGAAAGAAGGCAACCAGGGACACCAAACCCGGAGACCGCCGTAGTCGGGGCCGGAGAAGAACCGGGACTGTTATCTGCACTGGATTTATGTAATTGATGTATATAGTTGTACATTAGAGTGAAGTACATGTGTTAATGGTTTTGTTTAGTGTTGTTTACCCCCATTCCCGTTGGATTGTCAATTACTGTTCAGTTCTTAATAACTCGACTTTTAGTTAGGGTTGGATCTGGTAAGAAAAGGCACAAAGACCCTATAGAAAGTTGAATGAAATGAACCCGGTTACTGGCAAAGTGAGGCCGTAACAGCCCGGGTCTCTTAACCCCTTTCTTCCATCTCTCTTTCTCTATTCCTTCTCTCCTTTCTCTCTTCCCCCTCTCCCTTTTCCTCCCAACTCTCCTCTAGGGGCCCCTATCTCTGTTCTCCTTTATCCCTCTCCCATTCTATACCTTTCTTCCCCAACACTTAGCTCTCACTTCTCACCTTACTCGATGCTCTTTTCCAATCTCCCTCCTCTCCTTATCCTCACTTTCCTTCTCCACATTTCTATCCATTTCTCTTCCCCTCTCCCCAACATCCCATTTCCATCCCTTTCTCTCATATGTCTTTCTCTCATATGTCTCTCTCTCTCTCTCTCTCTCTCTCTCTCTCTCTCTCTCTCTCTCTCTCTCTCTCTCTCTCTCTCTCTCTCTCTCTCTCTCTCTCTCTCTCTCTCTCTCTCTCTCTCTCTCTCTCTCATAGTACTCACCTTGTACGTGTGTGTGTGTGTTTTCTCTGTTTGGTCTGTATTCACCTAGTTGTGCATGCGGGTTTTTCCCACACCACACATACACACCCTCAGGAAGCAGCCCGTGACAGTTGACTAACTCCCAGGTACCTATTTACTGCTAGGTAACAGGGGCACTTAGGGTGAAAGAAACTTTGCCCATTTGTTTCTGCCTCGCGGGAATCGAACCCGCGCCACAGAATTACGAGTCCTGCGCGCTATCCACCAGGCTACGGGGCCCCATGTATGTGTGTGTGTGTGTGTGTGTGTGTGTGTGTGTGTGTGTGTGTGTGTGTGTGTGTGTGTGTGTACTCACCTAGTTGTACTCACCTAGTTGTGCTTGCGGGGGTTGAGCTCTGGCTCTTTGGTCCCGCCTCTCAACCGTCAATCAACAGGTGTACAGATTCCTGAGTCTATTGGGCTTTATCATATCTACACTTGAAACTGTGTATGGAGTCAGCCTCCACCACATCACTTCCTAATGCATTTCATTTGTCAACCACTCTGACACTAAAAAAGTTCTCTCTAATATCTCTGTGGGTCATTTGGGTGCTCAGTTTCCACCTGTGTCCCCTTGTGCGTGTGCCCCTTGTGTTAAATAGCCTGTCTTTATCTACCCAATCAATTCCCTTCAGAATCTTGAATGTGGTGATCATGTCCCCCCTAACTCTTCTGTCTTCCAGCGAAGTGAGGTTTAATTCCCGTAGTCTCTCCTCGTAGCTCATACCTCTCAGCTCTTGTACTAGTCTGGTGGCAAATCTTTGAACCTTTTCCAGTTTAGTCTTATCCTTGACTAGATATGGACTCCATGCTAGGGCTGCATGCTCCAGGATTGGCCTGACATATGTGGTATACAAAGTTCTGAATGATTTTTTACACAAATTTCTGAATGCCGTTCGTATGTTGGCCAGCCTGGCATATGCCACTGATGTTATCCTCTTGATATGTGCTGCATGAGACAGGTCTGGCGTGATATCAACTCCCAAGTCTTTTTCTTTCTCTGACTCCTGAAGAATTTCCTTTCCCAGATGATACCTTGTATTTGGCCTCCTGCTCCCTACACCTATCTTCATTATATTACATGTTGTTGGGTTAAACTCTAACAACCACTTGTTCGACCATTCCTTCACTTTGTCTAGGTCTTCTTGAAGCCTCAAACCGTCCTCTTCTGTCTTAATCCTTTTCATAATTTTGGCATCGTTCGCAAACATTGAGAGAAATGAATCTATACCCTCCGGGAGATCATTTACATATATCAGAAACAAGATAGGACCGAGTACAGAGCCCTGTGGGACTCCACTGGTGACTTCATGCCAATCGGAGGTCTCACCCCTCACCGTAACTCTCTGCTTCCTATTGCTTAGGTACTCCCTTATCCACTGGAGCACCTTACCAGCTACACCTGCCTGTCTCTCCAGCTTATGTACCAGCCTCTTATGCGGTACTGTGTCAAAGGCTTTCCGACAATCCAAGAAAATGCAGTCCGCCCAGCCCTCTCTTTCTTGCTTAATCTGTGTTACCTGGTCATAGAATTCTATTTAGCCCGTCAGGAAAGATTTACCCTCCCTGAATCCATGTTGTCGATTTGTCACGAAGTCCCTTCTCTCCAGATGTGCTACCAGGTTTTTTCTCACGATCTTCTCCATCACCTTGCATGGTATACAAGTCAAGGATACTGGCCTGTAGTTCAGTGCCTCTTGCCTGTCACCCTTTTTGTATATTGGGACCACATTCTCCATCTTCCATATTTCTGGTAGGTCTCTCATCTCCAGTGACCTACTATACACTATGGAGAGTGGCAAGCAAAGTGCCTCTGCACCCTCCTTCAGTACCCATGGCGAGATCCCGTCTGGACCAACAGCCTTTCTGACATCCAGGTCCAGCAGGTGTCTCTTGACCTCCTCTCTCGTAATTTCAAACTCTTTGAAGGCCGCCTGGTTTACTTCCCTTTCTCCTAGCACAGTGACCTCACCTTGTTCTGTTGTGAAGACCTCTTGGAACCTCTTGTTGAGTTCATCACACACCTCTTTGTCATTCTCTGTATATCTGTCCTCGCCTGTTCTAAGTTTCACTACCTGTTCTTTCACTGTTGTTTTCCTTCTGATGTGACTGTGGAGTAGCTTTGGTTCAGTCTTGGCTTTGTTTGCTATATCATTTTCATAACTTTTCTCTGCTTCTCTTCTCACCCTGACATACTCATTCCTGGTTCTCTGATATCTCTCTCTGCTTTCTGGTATTCTGTTATTCCGGAAGCTCCTCCACGCCCTTTTGTTCAGTTTATTTGTTTCCATACCATGGATTATACCATGGATTCTTCTTTTGCTTCTCGGATTTTTCCTTTTGGGCCGGGATGTATCTGCTTACTGCCTCCTGACACTTTTGGGTGACATAGTCCATCATATCTTGTACAGACTTAGCTCTGAGGTCTGTGTCCCAAGGTATTACCCTTAGGAAGCTTCTCATCTCCTCATAATTTCCCTTTCGGTATGCCAGCCTTTTGTTTCCTAGTTCTTTTTTGGGAGGGATAATTCCTAGCTCTACCAGGTACTCAAAGTTCAATACACTCTGATCACTCATTCCCAAGGGTGCTTCCATCTTGACTTCCCTTATATCCCACTCATTTAGGTTAAATATCAGATCAAGCATTGCTGGTTCATCCTCTCCTCTCATTCTTGTTGAATCCTTGATGTGCTGGCTTAGAAAGTTTCTTGTTGCCACGTCCAGCAGCTTAGCTCTCCATTTTTCTGGTCCTCCATGCGGGTCTCTGTTCTCCCAATCTATCTTCCCATGGTTGAAGTCTCCCATGATTAGTAGTCCAGATCCATTCCTGCTAGCAACAGAAGCTGCTCTCTCTATTATGTTAATGGTGGCCATATTGTTTCTATCATATTCCTGTCTGGGTCTTCTGTCATTTGATGGTGGATTATATATGACTACGACTATAATTTTTTGCCCTCCAGTTGTTATTGTTCCTATTATGTAGTCACTGAAACCTTCACATCCCTGAACAACCAAGTCCTCAAAATCCCAGCCTTTTCTTACCAGCAGAGCTACACCACCCACACCTCTTCCTTCTCTCTCTTTCCTCATAACATAATAGTCCTGTGGGAACACTGCATTTGTTATTGTTTTCGTTAGCTTTGTTTCTGTGAGAGCTATTATGTCTGGGTTTTCCTCTAGTACCCATTCTCCAAGTTCATTTGCTTTATTTGTAATACCGTCTATGTTAGTGTACATTGCCTTGAGGCTCACTTTCTTCTGTCCCTTCTCAAATCTCCTCCTTGATGAATGTTCTGCTGGTGGAGGAAGCTGTGCCATGGGTGTGAGGATTTGTGAGGTGGATACCAGGGTTGCAGAGGATACTGGGATGAGGGGTGGGGGGTCAAGTGAAGGGGGAAGGACAGGGAGGGTATGGGGTGAACGGGGCAGGAGGACAATAAGGAAAGGGGGGTTTTCTATGCAGAGAAAGGTGGTGGGGTTGCCCTCCCCGCTGGAGTTACTGGGTAGTTGGTTGTGGGTTCCCCCCTCGCCTCTGGGGGTGTTGTGTTGGGAGCTGTGGTTCCCTGGTTTTCCCCTCTTGCCTTGCGCTTTTTCCTTGCTTCTGCCGCCATGGCCCTCTCATCCCTCATCATGTCCCACTGGAGGAATACTTTTTTGAAGTCTCCCACATGTTGCAGGTGGCTTTTCTTTGTTAGAATCGTGTTCTTTGTGTTCTCGTTTGCAAACACTATCTTTAACACATGGTCTCGGTCTTTTTTGTACCAGCCTAACCTGAAAACCTTCTCAATGCTATGCTCAGCCCCTTCCATGTCTAGTGTCTTCAGTATTTCATTCACTGCCGCTTAGTCCTTATCATTCCACTCTTTCCTATTAGAGCCTTCCTGCTCTTTAATACCTACAGCTACCACTGCTTTTGTCCTTTCCAGCAGCTGGCTAGTGGAGCGTGCCGCTTCCTGTGAGGTGGCTGCTTTCATGGCTACCTCCATCACTGCAGACATTACTTCAGAGTTGTTGTTTTTTAGCATTTCTGCAAATGTTGCTTTTAATGTGACATTCTCTTCCAAAGTACTATTACCACCTTCTCCCTGGGTGGTTATCTGAGTCTCAGCATCGATACTGTTCTCTTTGAGGGCTCTAATCTCCTCCTTTGCTGCTGTCAGCTCTCCTTTTAGGTTGCTTATTTCATTCTTCATTTCCTACATCTCACTCTTGATGTCCTCCAGAAACTGGGCGAACATTTCCTTCATTTCGTCGCCTGAATTTTTCCCTGTTCCCCTGTTGCTTCTGGCTGTCATGCTTGACCCTGTTCCTAGTTGTGCCGTGATAGGATTCGTCAGAAGGGCAGAGCGGGGTGGGGGAGAGAGAGATAGGGAGAGATGGAGAGAGAGAGAGATAAAGAGAGAGGGAGGGAGAGAGAGAGAGATAAAGAGAGAGAGAGAGAGAGAGAGAGACAGAGAGTGTGTGTGTGTGTTTGTGCTTACTGATTGGTAAGCACTACCGCCGGTATAGGTGTCTGGAGAAGTTTTCAGAGACTGTAGGGATTGTAGTCTATTATAATACTGTATGCAGACAGGAGCAGGTGGGCTGTGCCACATCAATGTGGCTCTGCCCTCTCACCCCGCCCCCCCCCTCTTCTCTCTTTCACTGTGTTTCCCTATGTCTCTCCACCTCTATCTCTCTACCACTTTGTCTGTATCTGTCTGTCTCTGTCCATCTCTATCTCTTTCAATGTGTATCTCTCCCCTGTATCTCTCTACCATTTTGTCAGTATCTGTCTGAAATCCGACACACCAGTTACCATTAACACCACTTTTCTCCAGTCCTGACCCTCTTTCACTAAATGTCACAGTTAATACTGAACTAAACAAAGTCCACCTTTGTCTAACTGCCAGAAAACTCATTCTTAACATTGACAAAACTTTCTATATTTTGTTTGGCAATAAATCCTCAAATCAAATTAATCTAAGAATAAACAATATCCAATTTAGTAACAAAGTAGATGGTAAGTTCCTTGGTGTTCTCATCGATAATAAGCTGAATTTTCTGGGACACATTATAAATATATCAAAAAAAGTTTCAACACCTTTTGGCATTCTTTCTAAGATCAGATATTTTGTACCTCGCCCTGCCCTGGTGACGCTTAATTACTCTCTCATCAATCCTTATCTCAATTATGGTATTTGTGCTTGGGGTTCTATTACACAAAATCATTTACGTCCTCTAATTATTCAACACAAAACTGCTGTTATAACAATATCTAACTCTGGCCCCAGACAGCACTCGGTACCCTTACTCAAATCTTTGAATATGTTAGATATTAAGTCACTGCACATCCTCTCATGTGTACTCTCTATATATTTAAAACACTGAATTGCAATGCCAATCCTGATCTTAGAAGCTTCCTAGAAAGTTGTAACCGAACTCGTGGGCATCAGACCAGAAACAAATACCTATTTGATATTCCAAGTGTGCGACTTAACCAAACTAGAAATGCTCTACAAATCAAGGGACCCAGAATGTGGAATGACCTCTCCAATCATGTTAAAGGCTGTACCTCTCTCAACCAGTTTAAGAGTAAAACTAAGTACTACCTAATTAACTCCCTGTAACCTACCTTACCCCCTAAATGTCAACCCATGTCTTGCTATTTTTAAACAATGCTGTTTGTTCACCAACTTGCACAATTGCTGATCTCTGCAAAGTTCCGCCCCCCCCCCTTTTTTATTTTTTATTCCTTTTTCAACACAATTTATACCTAATCCCAATTACTATTAAGTTTTAGTCTTAAGTGATTTTCCCCACACACCTTGCCCGAAACACTATGCGTATTAGTGGCTTTGGGTATTGTATGTACTAGCTCTAAATATAAATCCAACATTATGTTTGTAAATCAAATATGTATGTATTTTTCCTGAATAAAACATTTAATTTAATTTAATTAGCATAGTATAGTTAGCCATTAATAGAACTTAAAGAGAATGGGAGTTTTCGTTATGTCATCAAAACAAATCGTATATATTAAACATCAATTATTCTTTTAAACAACAGTCTAGTGTTTAAACTTAATAAAAAGTATTCACTAGGACTGGATATAATATAATTAGCAGTAAAAGTACAGCTGGCTTCCATAAGTCGTTAAAATAAACTCAGAATATTGAGAGAATATTATTGGAACAGGGGCTGGGGGAAGGAGCAGAGCAAGTCACACTCTCTCACACACACACAGAGCTTGTAAACAAAAGGACAGGGGGAAGAGCGAACCAGAGCGTCACGGCGACTGGTGGAGGTTCACGCAGTGTCTCTCCTACAAATATTGACGATACCTTTGAGGATAATGGGAAACCACTATTGCATACCACACATTTAGATCATGAACGTCACCCGGTCTTGGAAGAGGATCTAGATGGAAATTTCCTGGACAGCAAACATCACTGCAAGGCAAACAGATTGGAGGCGAAACGCCGCCAACTTACAGAGGTAAACAGAGACCATGTCGACACCACGCGGCCTCAGTATCAACATCCACCGCTTAACCAAGGTAGGCCAAATTCTTCTGATTTGTAAACTTTCAACATTGCCTTTGATGGCGAAGAGGAAAATGTGTTCAGAAATAGCCGGGCACAAAGTATCTTATATAATGCAATTCCCAAGATATTCGGGATCAATGTGTACGATATGAGACCAGATAAACAAAAAAACCTGATCGCGGTGGACCACAAACATGGCGAACAACTAAAGCTTCCAGACATTACTGACATCTGTTGCCACAAAGTCAAGTGCTATAAACCACTAGGGGACCGACTAACAAAATATGTAATCCGACATGTGGTAGACATCAGTGTAGACGACATCGAAGCACAACTTCAGACACATGACATCCCGATCCATGGAATAAAAAAATTTATGCGAAGAACAAACGGAGAACTGAGTGATACAGGCACTGCTCTGCTTACCTTTCTAGACTACATTCCCCTGAGAGGATTTGGTTAAACGGCTTCCTCTATAATCTAGAGGTGTATATACCACGTCCCACTCAGCGTTTTAAATGTAATGGTTTTAACCATACCTGGAAAGGCTGCACCAAAGACATTAAATGTGGGAAATGCTCTGGTTCTCATTACACGCAAGATTGTACATCAGATACACTTACCTGCTCAAACTGTGGTGGCGATCACGACATTACATTCAAACAATGTCCTTCATACATAGCAGCAGCAGCAATAACAAAGGTTCTCCCTACCAACAACCTGCTATACAGTAGTGCACTGAAACAACCTAGCACAGCCCATCATCAAACACTACCTCACACTCAAACAGCCTTTGCGTGTACCTGATATATCTGTCACCGACATTCCCACAACCCCAGGGTCCAACCATCTCTCACAAAATGCACAACTGAGTCCTGATCTTGTTGAAACTCTTGACACTCGCATTGAAAATGATCTTGTTGAAATTTTTGTCACACGCATCGAAAATGCACTAGAAAAGACGCTGGACCGACTTCTAACTAAATTCTTTACACAAGTAACGCAACCCACCCCTGAGGCTGACCCAAAAGACATCCCATCAACAGCTACAGACACTGACATCCGCCCAAACAAAGCCACCATTGCTGGACACACATTGTTTGAACAGATGATGGAAAAACTCCTAAATAACTCCTTAGCACGCCTTACCAAAATGATTCCCAGGCTGACTTGCCACAAACCCAAACCGCCAGTACCAAGAGTAAGACACAGCCCCCATCCACATCTAGGTATCCAACACGTACTACTATTGGCATCTTCTTGGGGTTATCTTGAGATGATTTCGGGGCTTTAGTGTCCCCGCGGCCCAGTCCTCGACCTTGCCTCCACCCCCAGGAAGCAGCCCGTGACAACTGACTAACACCCAGGTACCTATTTTACTGCTAGGTAACCGGGGCATAGAGTGAAAGAAACATTGCCCATTGTTTTTTGCCGGCGCCTGGGATCGAACCCAGGACCACAGGATCACAAGTCCAGTGCGCTGTCCGCTCGGCTCCAACCGGCATACCAAGGAAAAGAGACATATCCATAACCCACACATCCTAAATGGCTCCCCTAACCTTCATGACTTGGAACGCAAAAAGCATTAAAACATCCCTTACAGAACTTAAACAATTCCTTTACTCATCCGAACCGGACTTAGCTTTCATAACCGAATCCTGGCTCACTCCCAAACAAAATCCTATTTTTAAAAACTTTCAGATGCAGAGACTGGACAGACCAAACCGTATGGTAGGGGGGGGGGGGATATTTTCCTTCTAACACGGAATAATATGATATGTAAACCTGTGCACACATTCAACACCTTAAACAGAGGACACAACCCCGACTCGCCATACTGAAAGCCCTCACTGGTACCACCTGGGGAGCACACCATAAACTCTTGCTCCGTTTCTATACAACCCACATTCGCAGCCAACTAGACTATTGTTACCAAGCATATGCGTCGGCTGCGCCTACTAACCTACAGAGCCTAAAGGTCATCAAAAACAATGCCATGCGACTTATATGTGGCGCAATGCGTTCCACTCCTATCCTCGGACTTTACGGGGAAACGGGCCTCACAAGCTTAGCCACCAGACGAAACATAATGTGTGCCAACTATCTGTCACTCTGTACCACTGCTCACCAGACACACCCATACAGATAAAAAATTAACCCAACAGTTAACCCACATAACCCCCGCTTCCCAACCAATCACTCGCAACCTTTCCTCACACGGGCTACAAATAACCTCAATATAGACCTCTCTCTACTCCAAAACTCGGAAATCCAACTTACTGTTCCCCCTATTCCACCTTGGCTTTATACAACTCCTAATACATCAATACAACTCGAAGACAACATTCCAAAGTCTGCACCAAACTCAGCAATAGCCTCAGTCTTTCTCTCAACAATGAAAAATTGCTACCCAAATACCACAGCGATTTATACAGATGGATCTCGCATCATCATGAACAACGTACCCTCGGTCACTAGCGCTGTATGGATACCACAATACCACCTCAAGCAGGGATGGCGGTTACCAAATCAACTATCTGTTTTCACAGCTGAATTATATGCCTTATATCAAGCTCTCAAAATAATCACAACATTACCAATCGGGACATATACAATCTGCAGTGACTCCAAGAGTGCGATTCAAACAATTATGTACTCTTCAACAACGTGCAAGGAGTTTGTTTACCCATGTCTTCAACTTCTTCATGAACATGGATTGAACGGTTATGATACCTCTATCCAATGGGACCCAGCGCATTGTGGTATTCTCCATAATGAACTAGTAGATCAACTAACCAAAGCAATGCACAACACACCTCACATTACCCGTCATCCAATTCCCCATGTTGCACTTAATGGAGCCTTCAAAAATACCATCACCCAAGATTTTGCGACGAAATGGAAAACGTCATGCTCACCTCTGTACTACGGGTCCATTAAAAAGAAATGGGAAACTTGGAAACATGTCAGATATAAAAGCAGAGAAATTGATATAGCGATGACCAGATTAAGGCTGGGACACACCAAACTAGCAGCACACAGCTCTAAGTACAGAACAGACATCAACGAACTCTGCATCCACTGCAACCCGTTCTCGCAAATTTAATAAGTCAATATTGACTTATTAGTTGCGTGCATAGGTGACATACTAAACATAATAGTTTCCCTTGAAAAGCTTCATAGAAAACACCGACCTTACCTAACCTACTTAGTATGTTAAAATAAGCATCTTATAGCTCCGTAATTACAATTGTTACTTAACCTATTATAGGTATAGGTTAGGTAATAATTGTAATTACGAAGCAATAAGATGCTTATCTTAACATACTAAGTAGGTTAGGTAAGATCTAACCTATACCTATTATAGGTATAGGTTAGGTAATAATTGTAATTACGAAGCAATAAGATGCTTATCTTAACATACTAAGTAGGTTAGGTAAGATCGGTGTTTTCTATGAAGCTTTTCAAGGGAAACTATTATGTTAAGTATGTCACCTAAGCACATATTTAATAAGTCAATATTGACTTACTAAATTTGCGAGAACGGGTTGTCCACTGTTAGGTGCATGAATCAATCGAACACTCTCCTTCACTGCTTCCGACATTATAGTGCCAGAGTAAATTTAAAGCAAGTAATTATCTCACTTAAAATACCCTTAACTATCGAGCATATATTAGGAGGCGGTGACCACCCGCTACAAGAAAAATACCAAATAGTCAAAACCCTGGCTAAATTTCTCCAGTCGACCAACAAATTCTGTCACATCTGACCCGCGACACATTATACCTGGCGCCACCAACAGCTAAACACAGAAAGCAAATACCTCGTCGCAGCCCCAGGATCAGCTGACGCCATAAACACAACACACCGCCTACGGTGCGGCAAGTCTCCCTCTAACACACACCTCTGTTGTAGTCGCCGCTCCTCTGTCTACAGCACAACGCAACAAGCACTTTTGAAACTCTTATCATCCTCAACATAAACGCCTCTACCAACATCTGTACTGGTGCAGTCATCGGGAGGACAAACCCTTCATACAAACTGCACCTACTATCAAGAAGAAGAAGAGGGAAGAGCTCCCTCTTAACTTGTCACACACAGATCAAACATTTCCCACGAGCTTCGACAAAGGATCCACTATTATCCAACCAACCGAAGATCTCACTAACAAAGGGAAGAACAGCTTTCGGTATTTCTATTGCATGTAATAGTGGCCATTATAAGTGTAGGAAATTATCGTTAAGACACGGGGCTTCAACCCAAAACAAAGTGAGTTTATCTCTTTACTACACACAAATAATTCATATATCATGTGTACATTATGTATTATAGAGCCACTATTAAAACCCATTCTTTTGGGTGGTGAGCTTGTGACCTGGAGATATTAGTTCAGCTGGCCACCTATAACCGGTGGCTTCTTGCATACCCTAGCTGCTACACAGACGCCATATGAGTGCCAGCTGCCATTACATAGCACAACTAGACTACATGTGCCACACCCTAATTTGATGTAGGATCTGCCTATAAGGTAATATCAACCACACAGCTGAGGCACACACTTTAAGTTGTATACTAATATAATTATAATATAAAGTAGATGTAACCAATGTAGTCTAATTACCACCATATGTGGAAAATTTATATGAATTTAAGGTAAAAGTGTATAGCTTATTATATTACCTACATTTTTTTTTTTTTTAGATATATACAAGACTTGTTACATTCTTGTACAGCCACTAGTACGCGTAGCGTTTCGGGCAGGTCCCTGGAATACGATCCCCGCCGCGAAGAATCGTTTTTACAACCAAGAACCCATTTTACTGTTGTGTTAAACAGAGGCTACAGTTAAGGATTTGTGCCCAGTAAATCCTCCCTGGCCAGGATACGAACCCATGACAAAGCGCTCGCGGAACGCTAGGCGAGTATCTTACCACTGCATCACGGAGACTGGCAATTGTGGCATAAGCTGCACACCTGGCTCTCAGGCCAGGTGTACAGCTGGCCTGAAAGAGCCTGTACTGGCTCTCTCCTTCTCTCTCTTCTTCTCTCTCTCTCTCTCCCTTTCTCATCTCTCTGTCTCTGTCTCTAATTCTCTCTCACTCTTTCTATCTTCTTTCTCTCCTTTCTTTTTTTCTTTCTCCTCTCGGTTCTCTCTCCTCTCTATCTCCCTTCTCTTTTATTCTCTTCTCTCACTCCTCTCTCTTCTCTTCTTTCTCTCTCTGCTCTTCTCTTTCTCTCTTTCTCTCTCTTTATCTTCTCTATCTCTTCACTCTCCTCTCTCATTCTCTTTTCTCCCCTCTCTCTCTTTCTCTTTTCTCCTCCCCCCCCTCTCTCTCTCTGCTCTCACTCTCTCCTTTCTATCTAATAGTAAATGTATCGCCTCTCTTCTCTATGTCCTCTCTCTCTTCCTTTATTCTCTTTTCTCCCTTCTCTTTCTTCTCTCTCTCTTCTCTTTCTTCTGTGTCTCTTCTCTCTCTCAATTCTCTGTCCCTCCTATTTCATTATCTGTCTGTCTGTCTGTCTATCTGTCTGTCTGTCTGTCTGTCTGTCTGTCTGTCTGTCTGTCTGTCTGTCTGTCTGTCTGTCTGTCTGTCTGTCTGTCTGTCTGTCTCTCTCTCTCTCTCTCTCTCTCTCTCTCTCTCTCTCTCTCTCTCTCTCTCTCTCTCTCTCTCTCTCTCTCTCTCTCTCTCTCTCTCTTTCTCTCTCTCTCTCTCTCTCTCTCTCTCTCTCTCTCTCTCTCTCTCTCTCTCTCTCTCTCTCTCTCTCTCTCTCTCTCTCTCTCTCTCTCTCTCTCTCTCTCTCTCTCTCTCTCTCTCTCTCTCTCTCTCTCTCTCTCTCTCTCTCTCTTTCTTTCTTTCTCTCTCACTCTCCCTTGCTGTATCTTTTTTTTTGTTTTAAGTAAGACTAGGGTTCATAACGGATGTCAGATGACATGCCTAGTGAAACTGTAAGCAAGAGCTGTTATCCTACTTTTGATCAACTGAAGTCTGCTCATAGAAACTCATTTATTTCATGAGAATGTACTTTGAAACTATCACATAGGGAACTATCATGTAAGGAACCTGGTGAAACTGCAAGCAAGAGCTTTAATCCTACATCTGCTAAGTTGAAGCCTGATCCTAGAAGCCCATATATTTCACGAGGCTGCTATGTGCATAAAAAAGGAATAGCCTTTATTCATTAACAACATTAGGTAACAATCATATAAGGAACATGAAGAGCCTGTAGCCAACTGTGTGCCAGAGCCTTCATGTGATCAGTTGACCTGATCTCCCGTGTAACAGCCTGTTGAGTGAAGTTCCAGATGCAAGTCAACCTAGTAGTGAATGATTGCTGATGGAGTGATGTTCTTGAGAATGGCACTTTATCATGAGACTGTTGAAGGTTGAGAGCCTAGTGCTGTGGGTGGCAGCTACTGGTAATCCACGGAGTTCGGGCAGGTGCGGAACTTTGAGGATGTTGGTCTTGTACATAACAGTAAGACCACCAACGTTACGACAGTGTTGTAGGCTTTGATGTTTAGACCGTTCCCACCAGACTTGGTCAAGACTAGAGATGAACCTTCTTTACCGTCTCTGCACTTTGTCCAACAGTTTGATTAATGATGAAGAGCAGGCGATCCAGGAAAAGGGTGCATACGCTTCCTCTAGATGTGAGCGAACTTGTGCTTCATATAAGGTTTTGAAATTCTTGCTGTCAAGAAGGTGTGAGATGCGCCATAGGGCTGTAAGTTTCTGGCTGCCATTTGAGCTAGGTTAAGGACATGGCTCTTCATTGTCATTGAAAAGTCGGACTTCATTCCTAAATCCACCTGTGAACTGTAGGGGTTTTGCCATCCATTTGGAAGCGTGTCCGATATGCAATGTGCAGTCTGGTTATCATCATCGATTGAGTCTTCTCAACCGCAAATGTGACCTGCCATCTACCCGAGGTAGAAATTGCTAAAAGTTGGTGATTTATGATTTTTGCAGCAGTTGGCATTTCTGCTTTTCTGTATTGGAAGGTTAGAGTGCAATCATCAGCATAGGCCTGAGCTTCAGGAATGAGATGAAGTAGATAGTTGAAATAACACTCCACAGCAGAGGGTGAAGCATGCTATTCTCTGGAACGCTAGCACCAGTTGAGTGGCTTTCGGATTCTGCTCCAGTGAGGACTCTCCTTAGAGTCCGTTCTTGAAGAGTCTTTTATTAACTCTAAGATGGAGCCTGAGATTCCTAGTACTTGAAGCTTCGCTACTAATTCACTTCTCTCTCTCTCTCTCTCTCTCTCTCTCTCTCTCTCTCTCTCTCTCTCTCTCTCTCTCTCTCATGAAATATAATGCCATGAAGCTCTGAAAGAACTGCTAAAACTTACATGGAAAACACATTCCCATCCACTGAATCTTCTAAGGGTCCACAGCTAGGGTGCAAGGAGCAATGCATGGAACTCAGATTGGGCTTCAGTGGATGTCTCAGGTCCCTTAGAGAATTCATTTGAATACCAGGTTGCATTGCTTTTGGACCATGTCGTGGTGTAATGGTCTTGGTCGTGTGCTTAGGAATACCAAATATGAGGGTTCGAATCCTCCTCATGGCTCGATATGTCGTTGCCGTTGCACTTGCATAATTACAAAAATTTTATTTCTAACTTTCGTACATAATGTTGTGGGATTAAGTGGCTAAGTTTATATATTTTTTTTTAATTTTAGTAGATGGACTGTATATATTAATTCCTATTAAGTTTTAGTGGGCTGTAATACATTGGTAATTGAAGTTTCCACATAATTCCCACAGTGGGGGGGGGGGGTTATAGCGTTAGTGTTAATTCAGAGAGAACAGGAATTGTAATTGTTAATTAAAATAATATCGAAGGTTAAAGTGAACTGAATTAATTGTTGTAGTATTTAAATCCTTGTGCAATCTGAATGGAGTTAGTAAATACAATCCGTCTTATCTGGTCAGATGATTCCTGAATGTAGTATAAGTAGGTTCATCAATAACCCAGGAAGTTTATGCCCGTCGGCCTGAGAGCAGCGTCACCTTGCGGATATTGGCGACGCCCCAAGCGGGTCTCAACTCTCACTGGTCTCCACCTTCTGGCAACGCAGAATTAATAGGAGAACTACACAATTTATGTTAACATTCTCACTGTTTTTATTGAATTAATTGAATACAAATCATTTAGTTATATTTGGATGCTTACTAGTGTTGGGGGGTCCTCTTGATCATAACTGGTTACCAGTGATTGACTGACTTCCACTATCAATAATTGGATCCAACTACTAACAAATGGGAGAAGATACTTATCCTGGGCCGGAACAGAACCGTTGTTGACTTCTGTTAACGGCCGTAATTGTGGCTTAAGGGTCCGATAATGATATAAAGACACTGTGTGTCTTTATATTATTATCTACTATTGAGTGACTATTGACACTCCCCGTGTCAATAGTCAAGCTCTTATGGTGGTCCAAGCCAATATGGCCAGACCTCCCTCCACCACAGTCACGCTCTCGTTCTTGTGAGAACTAATAGTTATTACTCTGGGAGTTGAGCTGTTTAATTTGAATCATTACAGATTCTGAAGTGAATATATTGATTTGTTTAATATATAATGTCTTGGATTTTATCTCCACACTTTCATTAACTAATGAGGTTTAAGAAAGTAGTTCAGTTACTCATTCCTTGTGGTGACGTTAATTCTGCCCTGTAATATTATTATTAAAAAATCATATTTTAAAAACAGAGAAATTATCCTCATAATAACTCAATATAAGTAGTAATAATTCATAATTAGTCTTATAAGCTTATCATTGGACGAATTCTCATAACTGTATATTATTACAAGTATTTATTAGATTGTTAATTATGTTATATGTGGAAATATTTCCCAAAAATGTCTTTACTAAATTATTTCACGATCCTTAAAGTTCTCTATTGGTAAATGAGTATATGACATACATATTTACATATATGGATATTATCAATTGTTATCCAAACAATATTATCTCTCTCATCTCTTGTGGGGGTTTCTGTGAAAGCTTCATTTGTTTTGTGAGAAGTTCATTTATGAAAATTAATTTGTGTTTCGTCTTTATTCTTGTCTTATTTGTTAGCAAAGATGAAATAGGTTACTATACTCTAACTTTATCATTAGGTAATTTATGAAGGTGCATTAATGTTATTCTTCTCTATAGAGCGTGTGTGAATTTCTTAACTTGTTGTAGCCTGTAGTGTTGTGACATGTTGTATTTGCAAGGTATAGTAGTAGTTGTGAGTGGTGTCTGTATGGTTTGCTCCGCGGAAAGGCACCATCCGGCGCCACACTATTAAGTTCCACGTGATTCCCGCTCACGTGTAGGCTTCAATATTTTCTCAGAGACATATCGCGTTCTTGTGATTCCGTTATACATATCTTTGCCTGGTTGGTTGGTCTCTGCCATTTTCTGATGTACTAATTCTATCGTGCTGTGTTGGGGCAAAGTATTGCCTTTCCTTATATTGTCCTCTATCGTTTGTCACCAAACCTGCTTCTGTATCCGTTACTATTTCCTCATTTCCAAAGGTTGTGGTCTCTGTGCCATAATTGTTTTTACCTATTTATTATAAACAGTTGGAACGTTCTCCATATAAGTTAGTTTACGACCATGAGGCAATGTGTCCAACATATACATCATGGTGTTCTAGCATAACAGGTCACCAATACATTCCCACCTTAAATGACCTTTCCTAACATTATTGTTACTACCTACTTGTACTGACGAAAAGTTAAACCTGTTTTTACTTGTATAACATTTAATGTCAAGCCTGAGACTTTAACACACTGCCTAGGCTCTTGTTATCTCAGGTGGATAGTACCCATGAGGATCGATTTTACGCACTGCCATGGCTCTACTTGTTATCTCAGGTGGATAGTACCCATGAGGGAGGCTGGGAAAACTGTTGCCACTTGTGTTATTGTTTTGTTCTTGTCCTGCACAATCTTGTATTTTTCTTATTTGTTGTAATTATGTTTATTTAGTTTGTTTACAACATACATTCAGTAGATCTAATTTGCCGTTATGTCTATATAAAAAATAATGTTTATTTCAGTACTTATATTGTTGTATCTCGTTGTCATTGTTGGTGCTGGCGAAAAGTTGCTTGAGAATAAATATATTAATTTTATTAGCAGGCTCTCTGAAATAATTTTTAATATAACCAATGATAATTCCTTCACTGCAAAAATTATACATTCTCTAAAATTATATTATATATAAAGTCACTATTCTCAAAATTTCCGCGATATACAACTATTTATTATTTATGCTAAAAATTCCTTCATAGTGTCGGGACTCAAGCAGCATGAGAATATATATATATATATATATATATATATATATATATATATATATATATATATATATATATATATATATATATATATATATATATATAATGTCCCGCAACTTTGATGAGCCTGTCGGTCGCCCAGACGGAATCACAGTGAACCCCTGGAAGAATAGTAGACAGTAGGTGTGGGACTACACTTGCGTTTCAACTTTAGCCAATACCTATGTTGACTTCAGTGCTACACAAGCAGGAGGAGCTGCCAATCACCGGGAAGCGGCCAAGTCACGTAAATACAGAGACCTTGAGCACCACTACAATTTTGTCCCCATTGCCTCAGAGACACTTGGTGCCTGGGGTAAAAGTGCTGCTAGCTTTTTGAAGAAGTTGGGGTCTAAGCTAATCGAAACAACTAGAGACCCTAGAGCTGCCAGTTTTCTTTTTCAGCGCCTTAGTGTGACAATCCAGAGAGGAAATGGTCACTTCATCCATGGTTCCTGCCAGCCATCTGAGGAGCTGGAGGAGCTGTTCAACTTGTGACAAGCAGCCTTGTACCCTGCATGTAATCAATATTGTAACTTTTTTTGTGTAATGACATTTTCAAATAAAGTTAGATAAATATACACACATACCAAAAGAATAGGGGTGGTAGGAGAAGAAAATATCAAAGTGTTCAGTGAGGATCCACAAGGTCTTCTCTGAGTACTCTTTATTTTCTTCTCCGAGGCTATGGGTCCCAACACTTGCACCAGAGGTGGTACCCCTTCTAGGTTTAAAAAAAAAAAAATATATATATATATATGTACTCCTACTCTTGTACTCTTTACTTACTAGTACTCTTTATTTTCTTCTCCGAGGCTATGGGTCCCTACACTTGCACCAGAGGTGGTACCCCTTCTATATATGTATATATTTATATATATATATATATATATATATATATATATATATATATATATATATATATATATATATATATATATATATATATATATATATAAAATATTATTTTCTGGTTTAGGGCTTCTATCCCTCTAACTATTTTCTTAGCATCAGGGCTTAATTGAAATAGGAGTTCTCCAAAACTCATTTTCGTACTTTTAAGGTGAAGAAAAGAAGTGATTTACTATAGAGTGTATTACACTTATTTGTATAATTTGCACGACGTTTCGAACCTCCATGGTTCATTCTCAAGTGAACAGATCTTACAATACTAGTTGATTTTATACCCGCATTAGGTCAGGTGATAATACAATGAAGGTGAAAACATGGAGGGATACATAAGGGATAAACATAGGGGCTGCAGAAGGCTTATTGGCCCATACGAGGCATCTTCTATCTAAACACAAAGATTAATCCAGTGTAATTGGCCTGTTATGTTGGACATTGTCTTCTGTGTTGGCATCGATATATTCTTGTCTTGTCCTTACTCTCATGGTGGGTAGAGTAAATAGTTCCGTGATTTGGGTGTTCATGGTAGGTCGCTCTATTCTTATGTGAATTGCCTCAAGAATTTGTAATCTTCTTGAATCTTGGGTTTTGTCTATTATGCAAGTATTCTTTTTCAACATTTCTCTTGTTAGAGTAATGTCATGGGCTTGTCTCATGTGATTCCTAGGGGCACCAGATTGAAGATGGCATGTCAAACGCCTCGTCAGCTTGGTCGACGTCATACCTATGTACTTACATTGAAGGTTACATCCTTCGTGGGGGCAAGTGTACATGTATACAACGCTTGACTGCTGTAGAGGGTTCTCCGTCGGCTTCGGGCTGTTTTTGATAAGGAGTTCGGAAGTCTTCTTGGTTTTGTAGAATATTATCAGGTTTATGTTTTGGTTAGGAGTAGTGCTTTTTACTCCTTTACGGATTATTTCTTTCATTATTCTTTCCTCTTTTATATGTTCACTGTGCATGGTTGATTTGTAATATAATTTTATTGGGGGTGTTGTGGTTTCTGTTCTAGGTTCTGAATTATACCAACGGTCCAAGTGTCTTCTTATAGCAGCGTTTATTTCCGCGTTGCTATATCCGTTGTTCACCAATACCTGAGTTACTCTTTCGAACTCTCTACTCACGTTGCTCCATTCAGAGCAGTGGGTAAGCGCTCGACGAATATAAGCATAGAGAACACTGGCTTTGTATCTTTGGGGGCACTCACTTCTACCGTTCAGGCATAATCCTATGTTGGTGGGCTTGGTATATACGTTGGTGCTTAAAGAGGTTCCTGTTTTTTTTATTAGTACATCCAAGAATGGCAGACTGTTATTTTCACTATTTTCATGTGTAAATCGGAGTACTGACTCTCTCTCTAGGTGTCTTTTTAGGTCAATTAGTTCATCTGAGTCTTTTACTATTACGAATATGTCATCTACATAACGGCAGTATACAGTTGGTTTTTGTCTGCTACTGAAGACCCTATCTTCGATGGTTCCCATATAAAAATTAGCAAATAAAACTCCTAAGGGGGAGCCCATTGCTACTCCGTCTATTTGTAAATACATGTCTCCTTGTGGACTGATGAAAGGGGCTTCCTTTGTACATGCTTCGAGAAGACTTTTCAAGTGTGGCTCAGGTATGTCTAATTTGGGGGTGCTCTCGTCTCTGTATACTCTGTCCAGTATCATTCCTATGGTTGTGTCGACTGGGACGTTGGTAAAAAGGGATTCAACGTGCAGGGAAGCGATGATTCCATCGGGCTGGATAGATTTGATCAATTCTAGGAAATCTGCTGATGATTGTAGACTAAACTTACTTGGAGTGTATGGAGTTAGGAGTTCATTGAGTTTCTTTGCCAGGTGATAAGTTGGGGTTGGTATTTGGCTGATTATAGGGCGTAGTGGGTTACCTGGTTTATGCGTCTTAACATTGCCGTAGGCATATCCTAAGCCATAGTCGCCTTGAAGTTTATTGAAATGCACACTACCTTTCTTTGCGTTGATTGCTGTAATTGTTTTGTTTACTTTCCGCTTAAGGTCTTCTACGGGGTTCCTCGTGATTCGTTGAAATTTGGAGTCGTCACTTAGGATGTCGCTAATTTTGTTCATGTATTCATGGGTAGGAATCAATACATATGCTGCTGTTTTATCGGCTTTTCTTATTGTTACGTCTTTCAGATTTTTTAGTTGTTTCGCTGCTTCTTTGAGTCGTGGGGTTAAGATTGTAGATGAATATGTTCCTCGTTTTTTCCCTGCTTCTGCAAGTAGTTCAGCTTGAAGTGTGTCAGTGGTGATGACTTTTTTGTTGTCTTCTAGCTTATGGATATCGTCCAGAAGCATTTCGATTTCCAGGCGTTTTTGATGCATCTTTGGTTTAGATAAGAATTGACAATTTAGACCAAGATTTAAGAGGTCTCGTTGGTCCTGGGTAAGATCATAAGAAGTCAGGTTAAAGTAGCCATCTTTAGGACGAGGGATTTTTAGCTGTCCACCGTTTAGGGATGTTAACTTACGGAGTGTCTTTGTTTCTACAAGAGTTTTATGTTGTTGTTTCAGGTTAAATAGTTCACTGTTGATGGTTTGCTTGAATCCCTTTTTACCAACGTCCCAGTCGACACAACCATAGGAATGATACTGGACAGAGTATACAGAGACGAGAGCACCCCCAAATTAGACATACCTGAGCCACACTTGAAAAGTCTTCTCGAAGCATGTACAAAGGAAGCCCCTTTCATCAGTCCACAAGGAGACATGTATTTACAAATAGACGGAGTAGCAATGGGCTCCCCCTTAGGAGTTTTATTTGCTAATTTTTATATGGGAACCATCGAAGATTGGGTCTTCAGTAGCAGACAAAAACCAACTGTATACTGCCGTTATGTAGATGACATATTCGTAATAGTAAAAGACTCAGATGAACTAATTGACCTAAAAAGACACCTAGAGAGAGAGTCAGTACTCCGATTTACACATGAAAATAGTGAAAATAACAGTCTGCCATTCTTGGATGTACTAATAACAAAAACAGGAACCTCTTTAAGCACCAACGTATATACCAAGCCCACCAACATAGGATTATGCCTGAACGGTAGAAGTGAGTGCCCCCAAAGATACAAAGCCAGTGTTCTCAATGCTTATATTCGTCGAGCGCTTACCCACTGCTCTGAATAGAGCAACGTGAGTAGAGAGTTTGAAAGAGGAACTCAGGTATTGGTGAACAACGGATATAGCAACGCGGAAATAAACGCTGCTATAAGAAGACACTTGGACCGTTGGTATAATTCAGAACCTAGAACAGAAACCACAACACCCCCAATAAAATTATATTACAAATCAACCATGCACAGTGAACATATAAAAGAGGAAAGAATAATGAAAGAAATAATCCGTAAAGGAGTAAAAAGCACTACTCCTAACCAAAACATAAACCTGATAATATTCTACAAAACCAAGAAGACTTCCGAACTCCTTATCAAAAACAGTCCGAAGCCGACGGAGAACCCTCTACAGCAGTCAAGCGTTGTATACATGTACACTTGCCCCCACGATGGATGTAACCTTCAATGTAAGTACATAGGTATGACGTCGACCAAGCTGACGAGGCGTTTGACATGCCATCTTCAATCTGGTGCCCCTAGGAATCACATGAGACAAGCCCATGACATTACTCTAACAAGAGAAATGTTGAACAAGAATACTTGCATAATAGACAAAACCCAAGATTCAAGAAGATTACAAATTCTTGAGGCAATTCACATAAGAATAGAGCGACCTACCGTGAACACCCAAATCACAGAACTATTTACTCTACCCACCATGAGAGTAAGGACAAGACAAGAACATATCGATGCCAACACAGAAGACAATGTCCAACATAACAGGCCAATTACACTGGATTAATCTTTGTGTTTAGATAGGAGATGCCTCGTATGGGCCAATAAGCCTTCTGCAGCCCCTATGTTTATCCCTTATGTATCCCCCCATGTTTTCACCTTCATTGTATTATCACCTGACCTTATGCGGGTATAAAATCAACTAGTATTGTAAGATCTGTTCACTTGAGAATGAACCATGGAGGTTCGAAACGTCGTGCAAATTATACAAATAAGTGTAATACACTCTATAGTAAATCACTTCTTTTCTTCACCTTAAAAGTACGAAAATGAGTTTTGGAGAACTCCTATTTCAATTAAGCCCTGATGCTAAGAAAATAGTTAGAGGGATAGAAGCCCTAAACCAGAAAATAATAAATACAGAATATGCGGTCATATTCAATGAAACATGTTTGAAAGAAAACCTGCTGCCAGTATACACCAATATATAAAATATATGTGTATTTGTATGATATCGAGGTTCTTCCAGAGTCGAACTACTATCTGTCCCAAGCATGCAAATCCACAGGGTCATTAGGTGATGCGCCCAATCATTTCTGTCCCGACTGGAATTTGATCTTGGAATTCCTGAGTGCGAGTTGAGAACGAACCCGACTGTACTACCAGGACCTTTTACATGTTTTGTACAGTACTCACGGCAGCGTACCTGTTCGAAGAAAATCATCGAACATAAGGCTTATGACGTCGTCGTCCGTCTCCATAAGGACGTGGTCGCCCTGCCGCACCAGAGTGTCCAGGGCAGCCTCGATGTCCGAGTGTGGTACAATCACTACCCGCCCCTTGGTCTCCAGGTCACCAACTTTGCGGTAGATGCCAGACGTTGAGGTCTTCCATCATGTATGGAGTTACAAAATTTATTGTAAGTACTCAAAACAATATTTGCAATGATTATTTCTGTGACTTTCATAAACTTTAGTTTTAGCTTTAAATACCTTTGTTGTATACGACTAAAAATAATGATAATGGAATATGTTTTCTGTGTTGACATACTGATAATCGATGTTTATATATATATGTATGTTTGTATATATATATATATATATATATATATATATATATATATATATATATATATATATATATATATATATATATATATATATATATATATATATATATATATATATATATATATATATATATAAATATATATAAGCACATACTTGCTTGAACCACAAGTGAAGATTAACAATCTTTAGACAACACCCACCAGTGGGCCTCGAACCCAGAAAGCACAACTACCTTCCAGTAGTTGCCATAACTAGTACGCCTTAACCCACTACACCAAGTCTGACTTGGTGTAGTGGGTTAAGTCTGACAACGTCACATCGGAAACGTACTAAATCAGAGCACAAATCACCAAGAAAATTCAAGAGGTAAATACCGCAAGTGTTATTAGAGTTCTCACCAGTGACGAGAAAATTGCTCCTCGAAACTCAGCCACAGCACGGGGCCTGCAAAGCAAGCACCCATCTAGAGCTCCTCAAGGCGACAACATCGTTCCGCCACCAGCCGAGACCATTTCAGACCCATTAACTGTTGGTGAACCTGAGGTCAAAGCAGCCCTTTCCTTTCCACCTGGATCAGCAGGCGGCTTTACAGGTTTAAAACCTCAACACATCAAGCAAATGTTAAACCCTGCGGCTGGTAATGCTGCACAAGATCTTCTTATGTAACTCACAACGTTCGTCAATGCGTGCCTGGCTGGTGAGATACCTGAGGTCATCAGGCCCCTCTTTTTTGGTCCCTCCCTCTGTGCTCTCAAAAAGAAGGACGATGTAATCAGGCCAATCGCTGTTGGCAACACTCTCCGACGCCTGGTTGCCAAGGCTGCTACGAGGGTTGTCAGCCAGCAAGCGGCTGAATGGCTGAAACCAATTCAGCTAGGACTTGGGATCCCCCAATGCTGTGAAGCGGCTGCCCATTCAGCACGAGCATACATCACCAACATTCCTGACCAAAAGGCCCTACTTAAACTAGACTTTAAGAATGCCTTCAACATGGTCAGAAGAGATGCAGTGTTTTGTGCCGTACATCGCCATTTCCGGCCCATCTACCTGTTCATAATATCGTGCTACAGTGGAGAGTCAAGACTGCTCTTTGGCGAATACGAAATCAGATCATGTGAAGTTATTCAGCAAAATGATCCCCTTGCTCCTCTTCGTTTCTGCTTAGTCTTTTAAGAAATCACAGAAAGCTTGTCCACCGTGTTCAACATATGGTTTTTGGATGGTGGCACTATAGCTGGCACCCTAGACTTGGATGACATCAGAAAAATAAGGGAGCAAGAAGTAGGCCTGGGTCTCATCCTGAACCCTTCCAAGTGTGAAGTAGACTCCTCCAACCCAAACATCATAGCTAGAATTAGGCCTGCCTTGCCTGGAGCCCATGGCATTAGGGATGAGACCAGCACTCTCCTTGGAGCCCCCCCTCGGGTTTAACGCCATTGAGGAGATCCTTGATAAGAAAATCACAGACCTCAGGAGGATGGAAGACAGGATAGTTGACATCGATGCCCACAATGCTTTATATCTCCTCACTTAATGCCTGTCCCTTCCAAGGCTAACCTACTTTTGAGGGTAACCCCATCCTATGACAGCCCAAAGCTTGAAAAGTATGACCTATTATTGAAGACCATGCTAGAAAAAGTTGTTAACCTCACCCTCAACGAATGCCAGTGGAAACAAGCCCCTCTTCCTGTCAGGCTCGGCGGCTTGGATGCCCGCACCGCCGCCCAAAATTGCTGTCCCAGCCTTCCTCCTCAGCATCAGATGACCTGGTTAAAGAAATCCTACCTGACAACCTGTGTGACTTAGCAGGGATACAGGACCCCCACTACACGGAATGCAACACAAAATGGGGTCCCATGGCAGACCCAGCACTCAGACCAACCATGCCTAAAGCCAAGAAACAATCCAGCTGGGACAATCCCATTGTAGACAAAGAAACCACAGCTTTGCTGGAGGCAGCAACAATCCCCAGTGAACGTGCATGCCTCACAGCTGTGCAGGCTCTCCATGCAGGGGACTTCCTTTTGGCAGTCCCTTTGTCTGCGACAGGCACACGTCTTGATCCGCAGGAGCTCCGTATTGCAGTCGCTCTCCGCCTTACTGCCCTTATCCACACTGTTCATAGGTGTATTTGCGGCGAGGCAGACGCTGACGAATATGGATTGCATGGCCTGCGCTGTGGAAAATCTGGCGATTGGCACTCTAGGCACGACGAGGTCAATGACATCATCAGGAGAAGCCTTGCCTCTGCCCAGTGTCCAGCAGAGAGAGATCCCCCGCATTCTATAGAACACGTGACTCTGTTTAGCTTAGCCTGGTCGACCAGACGGAATTACACTGCGCCCTTGGAAGGGCGGCAGGCAGTTGGCATGGGACTATACTTGCGTATCCACCCTATCAACCACATATGTCAATCTCTCTCCCGGCCAATCAGGAGCCACGGCGACGCACAGAGAAAGATACAAGTCAATCAAGTACAGGGAATTAGATCACAGGTACAACTTCGTCCCAATAGGATCTGAGACCCTAGGCCCATGGGGAGAGAGTACAAGAAGGTTCTTTAAGGATCTTGGTTTCAGACTCATTACACTATAAGCAACCATAGAGCGTCAATTTTTTTCAGCCAGCGCTTCAGTATCGCGATCCAGTATCGCGATATATATATATATATATATATATATATATATATATATATATATATATATATATATATATATATATATATATATATATATATATATATATATATATATATATATATATATATATATATATATATATATATATATATATATATATGTCGTACCTAGTAGCCAGAATGCACTTCTCACCCTACTATGCAAGGCCCGATTTGCCTAATAAGCCAGGTTTTCATGAACTAATTGTTTTTCGACTACCTAACCTACCTAACCTAACCTAACCTAACTTTTTCGGCTACCTAACCCAACCTAACCTATAAAGATAGGTTAGGTAGGGTTGGTTAGGTTCGGTCATATATCTACGTTAATTTTAACTCCAATAAAAAAAAAATGACCTCATACATAATGAAATGGGTAGCTTTATCATTTCATAAGAAAAAAATTAGAGAAAATATATTAAATCAGGAAAACTTGGCTTATTAGGCAAATCGGGCCTTGCATAGTAGGCTGAGAAGTGCGTTCTGGCTACTAGGTACGACATATATATATATATATATATATATATATATA
>NC_091211.1:10728284-10747377 GCF_040958095.1 Procambarus clarkii
ACTCTCTTCCCACAACCAGACCATCACCAGAAAAGTCTTAACAAAAAACACGGATATCATCGATAGATACAGCGATAGCAGGCGGCTTGATATCTGCGAGGCACTACACATTAAGAAGTCGACACCAGCAATCAACAGCCAATTAATGCACAACTATATTCTGCCCACTTCAAGACTCCGCACCAATATAGAAACATCAAGAAATATGGGCCAATAGGCCCTCTGCAGTTACTTCCATTCTTCCCTTTAACGTACAAAATATTATACCCATTGTTTCGTGTTCTGTCTTGTATTGAAAGTTTGTTTTCACCTCATCCAAAACTGTTGTAACATATCACCTCATCCAAATGCAGGTATAAAATCGAAGCTGTTTAAACTCTTTTCATTTACAGTTGTGTGTGTGTAAACTAAAGTCTTTGAAAATGTAATAAGTTTTACGAAACGCGTTCAAGTGTCACGTCAGACTAGAAATAAAAATTAATTTTGGAGAATTGATTTTTCAGTTACCATCAACAGTGAAAAGAAATATAAGAAACACAGAGAAAATTCGTGTTAGAATTATTAATCTTACTTTTTCGGTCATATTTAATAATATATATCTACAGGAAAGACTGCTACCAATATATATATACATATATATATATATATATTATTAAATATGACCGAAAAAGTAAGATTAATAATTCTAACACGAATTTTCTCAATCTTTCGTACATTACGCTTCACTGTTGGAGGTAAATCAAAAATCACTTCTCCAAAATTCATTTTTATTTCTAGTCTGACGCAACACGGGCGCGTTTCGTAAAACTTATTACATTTTCAAAGACTTCACAAATACACAACTGATTAGAACTTACGTATCTCTGATTTTATATCTACATTTGAGTGAGGTGGGAGGGGTGATGTGGCATTAACACAAGACAGAACAAGAGGGGATATTAATAGGGTATTAAAAGTATCAACACAAGACAGAACAGAAACAATGGGTATTGAATAGAAGTGTTTTTAGAAAGCCTATTGGTCCATATTTCTTGATGCTTCTATATTGGAGCGGAGTCTTGAGGTGGGTAGAATATAGTTGTGCAATAATTGGCTGTTGATTGCTGGTGTTGACTTCTTGATGTGTAGTGCCTCGCAAACGTCAAGCCGCCTGCTATCGCTGTATCTATCGATGATTTCTGTGTTGTTTACTAGGATTTCTCTGGCGATGGTTTGGTTATGGGAAGAGATTATATGTTCCTTAATGGAGCCCTGTTGCTTATGCATCGTTAAACGCCTAGAAAGAGATGTTGTTGTCTTGCCTATATACTGGGTTTTTTGGAGCTTACAGTCCCCAAGTGGGCATTTGAAGGCATAGACGACGTTAGTCTCTTTTAAAGCGTTCTGTTTTGTGTCTGGAGAGTTTCTCATGAGTAGGCTGGCCGTTTTTCTGGTTTTATAGTAAATCGTCAGTTGTATCCTCTGATTTTTGTCTGTAGGGATAACGTTTCTATTAACAATATCTTTCAGGACCCTTTCCTCCGTTTTATGAGCTGTGGAAAAGAAGTTCCTGTAAAATAGTCTAATAGGGGGTATAGGTGTTGTGTTAGTTGTCTCTTCAGAGGTTGCATGGCTTTTCACTTTCCTTCTTATGATGTCTTCGATGAAACCATTGGAGAAGCCGTTATTGACTAGGACCTGCCTTACCCTACAGAGTTCTTCGTCGACTTGCTTCCATTCTGAGCTGTGGCTGAGAGCACGGTCGACGTATGCGTTAACAACACTCCTCTTGTACCTGTCAGGGCAGTCGCTGTTGGCATTTAGGCACATTCCTATGTTTGTTTCCTTAGTGTAGACTGCAGTGTGGAAACCTCCGCCCTTTTCCATGACTGTTACATCTAGAAAAGGCAGCTTCCCATCCTTTTCCGTCTCGTAAGTGAAACGCAGCACGGAACTCTGCTCAAATGCCTCCTTCAGCTCCTGCAGATGTCTGACATCAGGTACCTGTGTAAAAATGTCGTCAACATACCTGCAGTATATGGCCGGTTTCAAGTTCATGTCGACTAAGACTTTTTGCTCGATGGTACCCATGTAGAAGTTTGCAAACAGGACACCTAGGGGAGAACCCATGGCGACCCCATCTACTTGCTTATACATGTGCCCATCCGGGCTCAAGAAGGGTGCCTCTTTAGTACAAGCTTGGAGTAGTTTCCTCAGAATACTTTCTGGCATGTCAAGAGGAGTACAGGCTGGATCACGATACACTCTGTCGGCTATCATTCCGATTGTCTCGTCCACAGGTACGTTGGTAAACAGCGATTCTACGTCCAACGAGGCTCTTATCCCTGTGGCCCGTGTGCCCCGCAGTAAATCCACAAATTCCTTTGGAGACTTCAGGCTGAAGGCGCAAGGAACATAAGGAGTCAGCAGGCCGTTGAGTCGCTTCGCCAGTCTGTACGTGGGTGTGGGTATCTGGCTAATGATTGGCCGAAGTGGGTTTCCAGGCTTGTGCGTCTTGACATTTCCATACGCATATCCAGGTTTATATTCCCCAATGATCTTTGGCAGGTGGAGTCCGGATTTCTTGGCGTTCACAGTTTCGATCAGTTTGTTGACCTTTGCTTTTAATTCGGCTGTAGTGTCCTTCGTTACCCTTTGGAACTTAGTTTGGTCAGAGAGTATGATGTTCATTTTCGCCAGATATTCGTCTTTTTTAAGAATGACATATATTGGCGACTTGTCACCTCTCCTGACAACTATCTCCTTGTTCTCACGAAGGCTTTTAGCTGCCGCTTTAAGCTCGGGGGACAGTATGGTGCTTCTGTAGTTGCCTCGATTCTTTCCTCCTTCTGCAATAAGTTCTGCTTGTAAGGTATCTTTGGTAGTGACCTTCTTTTGTGTCTCGAGGTCGAATATGTCGTCCAACAGAATTTCCAACTCTACTTTCCGGGCCATTTCACTCGGTCTGGACATAACATGACAGTTTATGCCCAGATTTAGGAGAGTGACTTGGTCCTCAGTGAGGTTAATTCCTGCAAGGTTCAGGAAGCCATCTCTTGGTCGTGGAATTGCCATAGGTCCTCCATATAATGTTGTTAGTTTCTTGATAATCCTTGTTTCAGTGCTGAGGTGATGTTGGTCTGTGAGGATGTCGAGGTGTTGTTCAATGCGGGTACGGATACTATGGTCGATGTTGCTATTTCTCCACTCGTTTGTAGCATGAAGTAGTTGCGTTTTGTTGTGTTTGATTTCATTCTCTGCCTTGTATATCTGATCACGAATCAGATCCTGGTGATATTTTATCGTGAAGGCTTGATTCCTTGCTGCTGGATCGTGCACTTTAATATTAGTATATTTTGGTAGCAGTCTTTCCTGTAGACATATATTATTAAATATGACCGAAAAAGTAAGATTAATAATTCTAACACGAATTTTCTCAATCTTTCGTACATTACGCTTCACTGTTGGAGGTAAATAAAAAATCACTTCTCCAAAATTCATTTTTATTTCTAGTCTGACGCGACACGGGCGCGTTTCGTAAAACTTATTACATTTTCAAAGACTTCACAAATACACAACTGATTAGAACTTACGTATCTCTGATTTTATATCTACATTTGAGTGAGGTGGGAGGGGTGATGTGGCATTAACACAAGACAGAACAAGAGGGGATATTAATAGGGTATTAAAAGTATCAACACAAGACAGAACAGAAACAATGGGTATTGAATAGAAGTGTTTGTAGAAAGCCTATTGGTCCATATTTCTTGATGCTTCTATATTGAAGCGGAGTCTTGAGGTGGGTAGAATATAGTTGTGCAATAATTGGCTGTTGATTGCTGGTGTTGACTTCTTGATGTGTAGTGCCTCGCAAACGTCAAGCCGCCTGCTATCGCTGTATCTATCGATGATTTCTGTGTTGTTTACTAGGATTTCTCTGGCGATGGTTTGGTTATGGGAAGAGATTATATGTTCCTTAATGGAGCCCTGTTGCTTATGCATCGTTAAACGCCTAGAAAGAGATGTTGTTGTCTTGCCTATATACTGGGTTTTTTGGAGCTTACAGTCCCCAAGTGGGCATTTGAAGGCATAGACGACGTTAGTCTCTTTTAAAGCGTTCTGTTTTGTGTCTGGAGAGTTTCTCATGAGTAGGCTGGCCGTTTTTCTGGTTTTATAGTAAATCGTCAGTTGTATCCTCTGATTTTTGTCTGTAGGGATAACGTTTCTATTAACAATATCTTTCAGGACCCTTTCCTCCGTTTTATGAGCTGTGGAAAAGAAGTTCCTGTAAAATAGTCTAATAGGGGGTATAGGTGTTGTGTTAGTTGTCTCTTCAGAGGTTGCATGGCTTTTCACTTTCCTTCTTATGATGTCTTCGATGAAACCATTGGAGAAGCCGTTATTGACTAGGACCTGCCTTACCCTACCGAGTTCTTCGTCGACTTGCTTCCATTCTGAGCTGTGGCTGAGAGCACGGTCGACGTATGCGTTAACAACACTCCTCTTGTACCTGTCAGGGCAGTCGCTGTTGGCATTTAGGCACATTCCTATGTTTGTTTCCTTAGTGTAGACTGCAGTGTGGAAACCTCCGCCCTTTTCCATGACTGTTACATCTAGAAAAGGCACCTTCCCATCCTTTTCCGTCTCGTAAGTGAAACGCAGCACGGAACTCTGCTCAAATGCCTCCTTCAGCTCCTGCAGATGTCTGACATCAGGTACCTGTGTAAAAATGTCGTCAACATACCTGCAGTATATGGCCGGTTTCAAGTTCATGTCGACTAAGACTTTTTGCTCCGTGTTTTGCTAAGAGTTCCGTGCTGAGTTTCACTTACGAGACGGAAAAGGATGGGAAGCTGCCTTTTCTAGATGTAACAGTCATGGAAAAGGGCGGAGGTTTCCACACTGCAGTCTACACTAAGGAAACAAACATAGGAATGTGCCTAAATGCCAACAGCGACTGCCCTGACAGGTACAAGAGGAGTGTTGTTAACGCATACGTCGACCGTGCTCTCAGCCACAGCTCAGAATGGAAGCAAGTCGACGAAGAACTCTGTAGGGTAAGGCAGGTCCTAGTCAATAACGGCTTCTCCAATGGTTTCATCGAAGACATCATAAGAAGGAAAGTGAAAAGCCATGCAACCTCTGAAGAGACAACTAACACAACACCTATACCCCCTATTAGACTATTTTACAGGAACTTCTTTTCCACAGCTCATAAAACGGAGGAAAGGGTCCTGAAAGATATTGTTAATAGAAACGTTATCCCTACAGACAAAAATCAGAGGATACAACTGACGATTTACTATAAAACCAGAAAAACGGCCAGCCTACTCATGAGAAACTCTCCAGACACAAAACAGAACGCTTTAAAAGAGACTAACGTCGTCTATGCCTTCAAATGCCCACTTGGGGACTGTAAGCTCCAAAAAACCCAGTATATAGGCAAGACAACAACATCTCTTTCTAGGCGTTTAACGATGCATAAGCAACAGGGCTCCATTAAGGAACATATAATCTCTTCCCATAACCAAACCATCGCCAGAGAAATCCTAGTAAACAACACAGAAATCATCGATAGATACAGCGATAGCAGGCGGCTTGACGTTTGCGAGGCACTACACATCAAGAAGTCAACACCAGCAATCAACAGCCAATTATTGCACAACTATATTCTACCCACCTCAAGACTCCGCTCCAATATAGAAGCATCAAGAAATATGGACCAATAGGCTTTCTACAAACACTTCTATTCAATACCCATTGTTTCTGTTCTGTCTTGTGTTGATACTTTTAATACCCTATTAATATCCCCTCTTGTTCTGTCTTGTGTTAATGCCACATCACCCCTCCCACCTCACTCAAATGTAGATATAAAATCAGAGATACGTAAGTTCTAATCAGTTGTGTATTTGTGAAGTCTTTGAAAATGTAATAAGTTTTACGAAACGCGCCCGTGTCGAGTCAGACTAGAAATAAAAATGAATTTTGGAGAAGTGATTTTTGATTTACCTCCAACAGTGAAGCGTAATGTACGAAAGATTGAGAAAATTCGTGTTAAAATTATTAATCTTACTTTTTCGGTCATATTTAATAATATATGTCTACAGGAAAGACTGCTACCAAAATATACTAATATATATATATATATATATATATATATATATATATATATATATATATATATATATATATATATATATATATATATATATATATATATATATATATATATATATATATATATATATATATATATATATATATATAAAACTGAAAACTCACACCCCAGAAGTGCATATTCAGTTGCATATTGTCCTGGGGACCATTCAGGCTTGTTCGCATATATATATATATATATATATATATATATATATATATATATATATATATATATATATATATATATATGCGAACAAGCCTGAATGGTCCCCAGGACAATATGCAACTGAAAACTCACACCCCAGAAGTGACTCGAACCCATACTCCCAGAAGCAACGCAACTGGTATGTACAAGACGCCTTAATCCACTTGACCATCACAACCGCACTAATGAGGTGATAGCCGAGGCTATTTGAACCACCCCACCACCGGCACTCGGAGAGTAATCTTGGGCATAGCATTTTACCAAATCACCTCATTCTTTGGGGCACACGTGAGGAACACAAATGCGAACAAGCCTGAATGGTCCCCAGGACAATATGCAACTGAAAACTCACACCCCAGAAGTGACTCGAACCCATACTCTCAGAAGCAACGCAACTGGTATGTACAAGACGCCTTAATCCACTTGACCATCACGACCGGACTAATGAGGTGATAGCCAAGGCTATTTGAACCACCCCACCGCCGGCACTCGGATAGTAATCTTGGGCATAGCATTTTACCAAATCACCTCATTCTTTGGGGCACACGTGAGGAACACAAATGCGAACAAGCCTGAATGGTCCCCAGGACAATATGCAACTGAAAACTCACACCCCAGAAGTGACTCGAACCCATACTCCCAGAAGCAACGCAACTGGTATGTACAAGACGCCTTAATCCACTTGACCATCACGACCGGACTAATGAGGTGATAGCCGAGGCTATTTGAACCACCCCACCGCCGGCACTCGGATAGTAATCTTGGGCATAGCATTTTACCAAATCACCTCATTCTTTGGGGCACACGTGAGGAACACAAATGCGAACAAGCCTGAATGGTCCCCAGGACAATATGCAACTGAAAACTCACACCCCAGAAGTGACTCGAACCCATACTCCCAGAAGCAACGCAACTGGTATGTACAAGACGCCTTAATCCACTTGACCATCACGACCGGACTAATGAGGTGATAGCCGAGGCTATTTGAACCACCCCACCGCCGGCACTCGGATAGTAATCTTGGGCATAGCATTTTAGCAAATCACCTCATTCTTTGGGGCACACGTGAGGAACACAAATGCGAACAAGCCTGAATGGTCCCCAGGACAATATGAATATGAATATTGTGTTCCTCACGTGTGCCCCAAAGAATGAGGTGATTTGGTAAAATGCTATGCCCAAGATTACTATCCGAGTGCCGGCGGTGGGGTGGTTCAAATAGCCTCGGCTATCACCTCATTAGTCCGGTCGTGATGGTCAAGTGGATTAAGTCGTCTTGTACATACCAGTTGCGTTGCTTCTGGGAGTATGGGTTCGAGTCACTTCTGGGGTGTGAGTTTTCAGTTGCATATTGTCCTGGAGACCATTCAGGCTTGTTCGCATTTGTGTTCCTCACGTGTGCCCCAAAGAATGAGGTGATTTGGTAAAATGCTATGCCCAAGATTACTATCCGAGTGCCGGCGGTGGGGTGGTTCAAATAGCCTCGGCTATCACTTCATTAGTCCGGTCGTGATGGTCAAGTGGATTAAGGCGTCTTGTACATACCAGTTGCGTTGCTTCTGGGAGTATGGGTTCGAGTCACTTCTGGGGTGTGAGTTTTCAGTTATATATATATATATATATATATATATATATATATATATATATATATATATATATATATATATATATATATATATATATATTGTGACGGTGTTCCCCCCCCCCCCCTTATAATTCTCCCATGCCTGCAGTAAGAGTCATGTCCACTTTTCCCAAGCGTTCTCTACGTAGCAGGCTTCAATTTGATATATGGAAGAGAGTGAAGTGTTCTCGGAGAGCCGAGAAATTTGTGAAATAGTAATATTTTGGCCTGTGGTATAGGCCCTTTAGGGAGCCAAGATGGCGCTGGCCTTCCTGATTCCCTGCCAAAACCGTGTGACGTCAGTGGCGCCGGATTGGTCACCGACAGCAATGTGGCACCGGGAGCCAATGAAAACTTCCCGTGGCGAAAATGACGTCACGAAGGAAGGGGGGTCCAGGCCGCGCGCTGGCGCCATCAGTCAGACACGACACGTCAAAGAGGTTGGACGTGCGACGATTGGTCCTGTCAGTTTGACAGTTGTTTCCCGCTCCCGTGGATTTACGCGTCACCTGAAGTCTGCCAGTACTCTGTGAGGTCTTCCCTAGTTCATGTGTTGAACCAGAGAGGGAATCGACGGTTATTTGAGCAACAAGTGCTCCAGCCAGGTGCTGTGCAAGAAGCAGTGAAGCCGTGCAGTGACGTATGTGACGTCTGTGGCAGTTCACCAGTTCGTGACAGCGTAGTGGCTGACAGAGCCACTGGGTAGCTGAGGAAGGAGAGGACTATTTGGGAATCCGGACGACTGCAGCTGAGACGTAGGCGGCAGCCGTAGTTGGGAGAAGACGATGGCCAGGAGACCGACTCCAACCCTTCAAGAAGTCAAGAAGGAGGACGGACCTGCAGTGAAGAGGGCACGGAGACGACGTGCTAAACGGTGGGACGACGAGTGGTTCCGGTAGGACACGACGACGTGTGTGTGGGGGCGTTCCCGACACGAGGACCAAGAGCTACATCTCAACTCTCATCGGAGGATAGGTTGAAGTAGGTGTTTCTAGTTCCCTCCCCATTCCCCTTTAGTTAGCTATATTATTCGGCTATATTATCTAGCCTGACGATTTTATATGTCGTGAGCAAGTCTCACCCATGTCACGGTAAAGCACCAGTGTGCAAGACAGTACTACTGTCAGTAGTACTGACAGTAGTAGTACGACAGTACATTTGGTGTGTACAGGTACCAGGAACAAGTGATAAATTTACTGTGCATTGTATATCTTTCTACAGATTTTGATGTGAACATATAGTGATAAATTATATATAATATTATGCCAGTATTTGGAAGTTAGGCTATGTGCCCAGAAACTATTTATTTAACATTTATTGAGGACTGATTTATATGCATTATATATGTCTATGTTCCTGCAGTGATTAATCATTTGAGAGTACAGTGAATTATTGTATTATCGCCCACGAGAGAAAGTACTGAAAACTACAGTGTTTAATACTTCATAATATGTCATTGACTGAAGGACAGTGAAAACCATTACAGTGAGTCATTGTAGCATTGATTGTAGAAACGACTGTTTGAGCCTGAGTATAGTGTAACTAAGTAATACGATCTATTGTGCCAATATCGAGTGTGCGAGTTTCTAGTAATATTGGAGAACTTAAAGAAACAGCGCACGTGAATCTAGAAACAAGCAATAAGCTTTCGCGCGGGGGCCAGGCGATCAGCTGTTCTTGACACTTGACGAGGAGGGGAGGTGTTGCCACTTAGTGAGCGCATACTATTCGTGGGAACTACCGGCCGCAGCCAGGATCAGTTGATTTATTTATTATTGTTTGGCCTTGTGACATCTTTCATGCATTTTAAGTAAAATACAAAACTATCTTTGTGTTTATATCATCCCCTCCATTGATCTTGTGGCTATATTATACTAGAAAGCATAGAGTGATAACAGTAAGTACCTGCCTGATTCCTGATCTTTTGAGTGTGACCTTGCCAAGGCTACCACTAATTCCACCAGTCCACTGAGGTGTTACTGGCCACCTAAAACACCAGTTGGCGACCTTGTGGTTAACCGTAGAGCCCGATTGTTGGGGAGGGCACATGACAGTCAAGTGAACGAGTCGTGTTCCCACTCCTTCTCAATTAGAGGTCGTTGAGATTGACTGGGAGACTCTCCTGGCGTGCAGTAACGCCTGTGAGGATCGAGTGAAGACCCGCAGGGCTACGGTGAGTGACCTTGAGCATAACTATTGCTCACCCCAGAGTAAGAATAGAGTAGTGAAACCCCAACATTGGCGACCTCGCCAGGATATCGATCGAAGTAAAGGTTGCAGTGGTACTTGGCAGTGGTAGTAGAGGTCAGGTGAAGGTTATCACTCATAGCACAAGATGGAGGATGATAATGTAGCAAGATTTATTGACTCTAGAGATGAACAGGTGCTGGAAGAGTGCACCAAGGCACAGTTACAGGCAATAGCGGATCATTTTGGAATAAAGCTGAGATCTGCCAGAGTTGGTGAAAGAAGATTAGAGATAATGGCTCAGCTCAGGGCACGAGACGAAGCTTTGGGGGAGGAACGGCCCCAAACACCTGCCAGTGTGGGTGAACACCTGAGTATTGGTGGAAGCAGCAGGGGATCCAGCGGCAGCAGGCACAGCATTAAGCTGGAAATAATGAAGCTGCAGCTGGAAGCACAGCAGCGCAGAGAAGAGCGAGAAGCGCAGCTGATGAGAGAAGAAGCACAGCAGCGCAAAGAAGAGCGAGAAGCACAGCAGCGCAAAGAAGAGCGAGAAGCACAGCAGCGCAAAGAAGAGCGAGAAGCCGAAGCACAGATGAAGCGTGAGGAGCAAGAAGCACAGATGAAGCGTGAGGAACGAGAAGCACAGCTACGCCGGGAAGAGCTAGAGCGAGAAGCACAGCTACGCAGGGAAGAACAAGAGCGAGAAGCACAGTTGAAGCGTGAGGAGCGAGAAGCACACCTACGCAGGGAAGAACAAGAGCGAGAAGCACAGTTGAAGCATGAGGACGAGAAGCACAGCTACGCAGGGAAGAACACGAGCGAGAAGTTAGGCTGAGACAATTGGAAATAGAAGCCAACCAGGAGGTGGAGCTGAAGCGAGCTGAACTAGGACTAGGTGCGCCTGCTCCGCCGCCACAGGAAGACCGACGAGTGAGGGAACGAGACCTGCCGGTCTTTGTGCCTAGTGAAGCCGAAAGTTTCTTCGATCACTTTGAGAGAGTTGCTGCTCTGAAGAGGTGGCCGAGGGCGGAGTGGGCGGAGCTGGTTCAAGGGAGGCTCACAGGTGAAGCTCGCGAAGCCTTCACTATGCTCGACTTCCAAGAATGCACCAACTACGATGCGGTAAAACGAGCTGTGCTCCGTTCCTTCAAGCTCACGCCGGAGTGTTACCGGAAGAGGTTTAGAGAATGTACCCGTTCACCAGGAAAGTCTTATGCGGAGACAGCGAGGGACATGGAAAGAAAGTTCCTTAAGTGGCTGGACTCTGAAGGAGCGAGGTCGGTCGAAGAGGTCAAGGAGCTAGTGGTCATGGAAAAGTTTATGTCCGTGCTCTCTCCTGAGATCAGGGTGAGGGTAAAGGAGGCGAACATAAAGGACCTGAGGGCCGCAGCCGACCGAGCCGACATGTCAGAAGAAGCCCTACGCCCACGCCGAGAGGGACAGCACCGACCACCCGTATACGTCGGAAACGATAGGAATTATAGAAGGACGGATGGGTGGAGGACAGGAGTGAGTTCTCCCAAGTCCCACCTCTCAAGTTGGAACACCCGAGGATCAAAAGGTGCTGTAGAGCCGATCAAGAAGAACCAAGCGGAGAGCTCGGGAGCTGTTGCTGCGACCAAGGAGTCAACAAGTGGTGCGGGAAAGACACAGGGTGCGACGGCCTCTGGAGGCAGTGCTAAGGCGAGCGGTGGCGGATGGTCTCCGCCGAGGGTCCGCTGCTACAACTGCGGAATAATCGGACACGTCGCGCGGGAATGCAGACGCCCTAAGCAGCGGGGACACGTTGCTTTAGTGATGTTCGAGGACCAGAGGGCCGAGAGAGTGCGGGATGAACCAGTGCTGAATGGGGAGAAGAAAGTTCACCCGTTCGTGTGTCAAGGAACCGTAAGGATGGGGGACGCAGACCCCATCCCCGTGAAGATCTTAAAAGACACTGGGGCCGATTTTACCCTGGTGAGTGAAACCCTGTTCCCCGAGGGTTACGAAAGTACCAGTGTTGGGGTGGCAAGTGTGACCACTGTGGGAGGCCCGGTGAGGGTGCCCCTACACCAGGTAACCTTGGATTCCAATTATGGCTGCCAGACCCTAGTGGTGGGAGTCTGTACATCAATGCCCACGATGGAGGCGCAGGTCATCTTGGGGAATGACGCATGTGGAGGATATGTCCTTCCGAATCTTGTGAAAGGCGAAGAGTGCCTAGAACAATACAAGGAGACAGGCGGAGAGTTGAACGCCTGTGGGGGCGAAAGGGGAATCGCACCGGTGGCGTTCCCAGTTTGTGCTGTAATACCAAGACAACGCGAAGAACAAGGAGGTGGTGGATCTGATGGGGCTGAGGAGACGTCCGACAGCCTGGGAATAGATCACCTCTTCGTAGGACCCGGAGAACGAGCGGAGGGCGAAGGCAGCCCGAATGGTGAGTTGCAGGTGACCCTCACCAGTTCTCTAGGGGTAGACCTCACTCGTCTTGGACAGTTGCAGCAGGAGGAGTTCCCCGATTTGATTAGTGAGGCCCAAGGAGGACGTGTTGGCCCTGAGAAGGCTACTCATATTTACCTTCAAGACGGCATGCTGATGAGGCAGTGGAGACCTGTGAGGGTGGAGGCCGGGGAAGAGTCTCTAAGCACGAGGCACCAGGTAGTGTTGCCGGCCCAGTGCAGAGCGGCCGTGTTGGACCTATCGCACTCCGTGGACTCTGCAGGTCACCTGGGAGTGACTAAGACGCTGCGAAGGATCAGGGATTACTTTTACTGGCCAGGTATGGACGCCGAGGTGAGGCGCTATTGTAAGACGTGCTTACCATGCCAGAGGGCAGGGAAGAGCCAGTCCGCGATACCGAAGGCCCCATTGATCCCTGTTCCAGCGTTTAGGTCTGCTTTCGAGCGTCTGCTAGTTGACGGGGTGGGTCCTTTGCCAAGGCCGAAGAAAGGGAACACCTACCTAATGACGATAATGTGTACGTCCACCAGGTTTCCGGAAGCCGTCCCGATGCGACGTTTGACGTCGAGAGGAGTAGCCGGCCAACTACAACGATTATTCTCTTGGGTGGGGATGCCCAAAGAGATCCAGACAGACTGCGGAAGCATATTTCAGTCGAAGTGGTTCCGACAGACGGTGGCAGGATGGGGAGTGACTCAGATTCGATCGTCGCCCTACCGACCGCAGTCGCAGGGGGCGATCGAAAGATTCCACTCCACATTGAAGACCGTGCTGAGAGTGTTCTGCGCAGAACAGGGGGCTGGGTGGGATGAGGCTGTATACCCCGCGTTATTTGCCATACGTAACGCGGTGGTAGAATCACTAGGATTCTCACCATTCCAGCTAGTGTATGGACACGAGGTGAGAAGTCCCCTGTCCATGCTGAGGGAACAATGGACACCGGCAGCGACCATGGGAACGGTGAACGAATATGTCCAGAAGTTTAAAGAACGTCTCACTCTAGCGAAGGAACTGGCTGGGAAACACCTGAAGGAGGCGCAGCGTAAGATGTCGGAGTGGTACGACAAGAGAGCTACGCAGAGGGATTTCCAGGTCGGGTCCCAAGTGATGGTTTTGCTGCCAGGTAAAGGTAGGGTGACCGAGTCGCGGTTCGAGGGACCATACCAAGTGCTGAGACGGTTGGGTCCTGTGTCGTACGAAATTGGGAAGCCGGACAGACCCCGAAAGAAACAGGTGTGTCATGTGGACCGCCTGAAGCCTCTCTTCACTGTGGAAGGAGGCGCCGCCAGGCAGGAAGGAACGATGACCCGAGAACCCCAGCAGAAGACAGTTCTGTGCGTACAGGTGGACCAAGAACTCCCGGAGGAGGAAGGAAAGTGGTCCAGGGCGGATGGCACCCGTCTCACCAACACTGAGAGTCTGGCAAACATCAAGGACAAGCTGTTACATTTGGAAGGGCAACAGAGAGCGGACCTGACGGACCTACTGAGAAAGAATGCCTCCCTCTTCACCGACGTGCCCCGACGACACAGGAGTGTGACGCACGAGGTGGAGGTGAGGGACGCCAGGCCCGTCAAACAGAGCGCGTACAGGGTGAGCCCAGAGAAGCGAGAGCTGATGAGAAAGGAGGTGGAGTACCTCCTTGAGAACGACCTTGCGGAGCCCAGTAAAAGTGAGTGGAGTTCCCCATGCTTGTTGGTGAGGAAAAGCGACGGAACATACCGCTTTTGTACAGATTACAGGAGGGTGAACTCCATCACAGTGGCAGAATCTCACCCCAATGCCAAGAGTGAGTGATTGCATTGACCAGGTGGGCAGTGCACGGTACGTATCCAAGGTCGATCTTCTCAAGGGGTACTACCAGATCTCCTTGACTCCTGAGGCCAGGAAGATATCAGCTTTCGCAACTCCTGACGGGCTGTACCAGTACAAGGTGTTGCCCTTCGGTATGAAAAACAGCGGCAGCTGCTTCCAGCGAATGATGAACGAGCTGTTAAGGGGTGCAGCAGGATGCACGGTTAACATCGATGACATCGTCGTGTACGCCGACGATTGGAAGACGCATCTGGAGAGACTTGGGGAATTATTCAGAAGGTTAGAGGAGGGTAACTTGACAGTAAATTTGGCCAAGAGTGAGTTTGGGAAAGCTCATTTAGAGTACCTCGGTTTTGTCATCGGCCAAGGTGAAGTCACTCCTGTGGATAACAAAGTAGCAGCCATAAAGGAATACCCCGTGCCCAAGACGCACAAGGAGTTGCTCAGGTACCTCGGAATGATAGGGTACTATCGTGGGTTCTGCCGAAATTTCTCCACAGTAGCGCATCCCCTAACCTGAGCTACTCTCCAAGAATGTAAGATGGAGATGGGGAGAGGCCTGCCAAGAGTCTTTCGAAAAGACCAAGAAATTGTTGACGGAGGCCCCGGTATTGATATCTCCAGATTTTTCAGCCGGTTTTATCCTGTACGTGGACGCCAGCGACGTTGGAATAGGGGCCATGTTGGCTCAAGAACGGAGTGAAGTACATAGGCCAGTAGCGTTCTACTCGAAGAAGTTTGTAAAATACCAGCGGGCCTTACAGCACCGTTGAGAAGGAGGCATTGGCGCTAGTCATGGCCCTGAAGCACTTTGATGTGTACGTGGGAGGAGGGGCGAGACCTGTTCTGGTATTCACAGACCACAACCCTCTCACATTTTTATACAAGATGAAGAATTCCAACCAACGTCTAACGAGGTGGGCGTTGTTACTGCAAGAATACCGGCTGGATATCAAACACATCAAGGGGAAGGACAACGTAGTAGCGGATGCCCTCTCCCGTATGCACTAACCAGACATGACTCTTATTTTAAGAGGAGGGGTATGTGACGGTGTTCCCCCCCCCCCCTTATAATTCTCCCATGCCTGCAGTAAGAGTCATGTCCACTTTTCCCAAGCGTTCTCTACGTAGCAGGCTTCAATTTGATATATGGGAGAGAGTGAAGTGTTCTCAGAGAGCCGAGAAATTTGTGAAATAGTAATATTTTGGCCTGTGGTATAGGCCCTTTAGGGAGCCAAGATGGCGCTGGCCTTCCTGATTCCCCGCCAAAACCGTGTGACGTCAGTGGCACCGGATTGGTCACCGACAGCAATGTGGCACCGGGAGCCAATGAAAACTTCCCATGGCGAAAATGACGTCACGAAGGAAGGGGGGTCCAGGCCGCGCGCCGCGCTGGCGCCATCAGTCAGACACGACACGTCAAAGAGGTTGGACGTGCGACGATTGGTCCTGTCAGTTTGACAGTTGTTTCCCGCTCCCGTGGATTTACGCTGTCACCTGAAGTCTGCCAGTACTCTGTGAGGTCTTCCCTAGTTCATGTGTTGAACCAGAGAGGGAATCGACGGTTATTTGAGCAACAAGTGCTCCAGTCAGGTACTGTGCAACAAGCAGTGAAGCCGTGCAGTGACGTATGTGACTCTGTGGCAGTTCACCAGTTCGTGACAGCGTAGTGGCTGACAGAGCCACTGGGTAGCTGAGGAAGGAGAGGACTATTTGGGAATCCGGACGACTGCAGCTGAGACGTAGGCGGCAGCCGTAGTTGGGAGAAGACGACGGCCAGGAGACCGACTCCAACCCTTCAAGAAGTCAAGAAGGAGGACGGACCTGCAGTGAAGAGGGCACGGAGACGACGCGCTAAACGGTGGGACGACGAGTGGTTCCGGTAGGACACGACGACGTGTGTGTGGGGGCGTTCCCGACACGAGGACCAGGAGCTACATCTCAACTCTCATCGGAGGATAGGTTGAAGTAGGTGTTTCTAGTTCCCTCCCCATTCCCCTTTAGTTAGCTATATTATTCGGCTATATTATCTAGCCTGACGATTTTATATGTCGTGAGCAAGTCTCACCCATGTCACGGTAAAGCACCAGTGTGCAAGACAGTACTATCAAGAGTACTTGTAATATTCATGTTTATTATTGGTGTGTACAGGCACCAGGAACAAGTGATAAATTTACTGTGTATTGTATATCTTTCTACAAGATTTTGATGTGAACATATAGTGATAAATTATATATAATATTATGCCAGTATTTGGAAGTTAGGCTATGTGCCCAGAAACTATTTATTTAACATTTATTGAGGACTGATTTATATGCATTATATATGTCTATGTTCCTGCAGTGATTAATCATTTGAGAGTACAGTGAATTATTGTATTATCGCCCACGAGAGAAAGTACTGAAAACTCCAGTGTTTAATACTTCATAATATGTCATTGAATGAAGGGCAGTGAAAACCATTACAGTGAGTCATTGTAGCATTGATTGTAGAAACGACTGTTCGAGCCTGAGTATAGTGTAACTAAGTAATACGATCTATTGTGCCAATATCGAGTGTGCGAGTTTCTAGTAATATTGGAGAACTTAAAGAAACAGCGCGCGTGAATCTAGAAACAAGCAATAAGCTTTCGCGCGGGGGCCAGGCGATCAGCTGTTCTTGACACTTGACGAGGAGGGGAGGTGTTGCCACTTAGTGAGCGCATACTATTCGTGGGAACTACCGGCCTGCAGCCAGGATCAGTTGATTTATTTATTATTGTTTGGCCTTGTGACATCTTTCATGCATTTTAAGTAAAATACAAAACTATCTTTGTGTTTATATCATCCCCTCCATTGATCTTGTGGCTATATTATACTGGAAAGCATAGAGTGATAACAGTAAGTACCTGCCTGATTCCTGATCTTTTGAGTGTGACCTTGCCAAGGCTACCACTAATTCCGCCAGTCCACTGAGGTGTTACTGGCCACCTAAAACACCAGTTGGCGACCTTGTGGTTAACCGTAGAGCCCGATTGTTGGGGAGGGCACATGACAGTCAAGTGAACGAGTCGTGTTCCCACTCCTTCTCAATTAGAGGCCGTTGAGATTGACTGGGAGACTCTCCTGGCGTGCAGTAACGCCTGTGAGGATCGAGTGAAGACCCGCAGGGCTACGGTGAGTGACCTTGAGCATAACTATTGCTCACCCCAGAGTAAGAATAGAGTAGTGAAACCCCAACAATATATATATATATATATATATATATATATATATATATATATATATATATATATATATATATATATATATATATATATATATATATATATATATATATATATACATAGAGAGAGAGAGAGAGAGACGATGACGTTTCAGTCCGTCCTGGACCATTCTCAAGTCGATTGTGATGAGGTAGAGACAGGCAAAAAATAGGCAAGAGAGAGCTGAGGAGGAAAGTAAGGTGTAGGGGATAGTAGTAATAATGAGAACTGCAGAGGGCCTATTGGCCCATACGAGGCAGCTCCTATTATAACCACCGAAGGAGATAGTAATAGAGAAAAGAAGAGGATAGCAAGGGAGCGTAGGAGAAGACAATGAACAGAAAAGGGGAGAAGAGAGAAAGAAAAGGAAAGAGAAAGAAAGATAAATGGAAGGGGTAAGCTTTTGTTAAGTCGCGTTTGTTAGAAAGATTAGAGCATTTGAGTATATACTGTGAAAGGGAAGAGTCCACAGCAACAAAGCCAGGACTCAAGTTCATATTGGGCACATTGTGTATAAGAGCCGATTCAACAAGACGGCGTCTGTGTAGAGTAGAGGCAGGAAAGATTATTTTGGAGGAAGACCAATCAATGGGATGATTAGAATCCCTCATATGGCAGAAGAGAGCATTGTTAGTGTCTGCAGACTTAACACTTCTCTTGTGTTCTTTAAGTCTGTCATCCAGTGTACGGCCAGTTTCGCCAAAGTATTGGAGAGGACAAGATGAACAGGAAATAGAGTAGTAGACACCAGCAGCATTAGAAGCAAGAGGAGCAGTGTGAACTAGATTGCTACGAAGTGTGTTAGTTTGTCGAAAGGCGAGTTTAATGTCAAGAGGACGAAAGGTATTGGTAAAAGTTTTGAGTTCAGATATGAAGGGAAGGCATAGTACAGTACTACTAGTGTTGCAAGCAGGTTTAGGATGAAAGAAATTTCGTTTAGCTTGAGAGTAGGCACAGTTGATGAAATGCAAAGGATAACCAAGGCGAGAGAATGATTTGTAGATAAAGGCAATTTCAGAATCAAGAAACTGAGGGTCGCTGATGCGTAGAGCGCGGAGGAAGAGAGAGACGAGGACACTTTTCTTAACAGAAAGAGGATGGTAGGAAAAGAAGTGAATGTGCATGCCACTATGCAAGGGTTTACGATAGACAGAGAAAGAGAACCCAGACACAGAGCTGTGAACATGAACATGAAGAAAAGAAAGGAGGGAATTAGATTCCCACTCAACTTTGAAATGGATAGAAGGAGCCAGATTGTTAAGAGAGGCGAGGAAAGGCTGGAAAAGATTAAGGTCATGAGGCCATAAAGCAAAAATGTCATCAACTTAGCAAAGCCAGAGAGAGGGACGAGTATCAATAGAAGGAAGAAGAACAGTTTCGAAGTATTCCATGTAGAAATTAGCAAGAACAGGGGAGAGAGGGGAACCCATAGCGACAC